>NW_027513003.1:0-298221 GCF_048772815.1 Callospermophilus lateralis | reverse complement strand
TCTGGAGTGTGTATACACACACACACACACACACACACACACATTAAAAAGTAGTAGTATATATGCCAATCGAAATTCATCATGAAATATATATCATCCACAGATCGAAAAATATTCATTTTCCTGAACATGGAATTATGTATAATATTGTTCAACTAGGAAGCTCACACAGAGGATGAATTTTCAGATCCCACAGTGTTTAGGAGGAGTGATCACTTCTCACAATTTGTATCTGCCAAGTCAGACACCTGACAAGAATGTACGTGTGATACCAGGTAGGATTCTATATATGCATATAAAAATAGATGTGCTGAATAGGCTACATAGAATGGGAGAGAGGAATTCACATATTTGTTAACTTTAAAAACACATGGAGAACTATATCAATTACAAATTGACTAGATTTATAACACCAACACTTTGTCACGCAAAAGCCGTGTCCAACTATACACTATGCCTCCTCTGATATGCTTGTATTTCTATTCTGTTTGAGTTATTTTTCTCCATCATATTAGGATTAGTAGTCAGAGTATAGTAGGTTATGGGTTAGTGTCAGGGATTCAGTATTTCAAGTAGAAAATAGGAAAATGAATCTAATAAGCATGAAAATATGTGCTACAAAAAATATTCCCACTCTCATCCAGAAGAATGCCTTGAAATTATCTTCGCCCATAGTATGACACAATTAGAGGAGAAGAGTTAGAAAATATGTGAATACATATCTGGACTGGAAAATGCTCAGCATTACACAACTATTGAGGTGGTAGAACAGTTTCCAAAAGTAAAGGACAGTGTAAACCCTCCACAAACATGGAGCTATGCTGGCCTAAAGACTTCTTGAGAAACTGCCTCTGAGTTTGGGTAGTTGAAATATATGTTGTTGTCAGGAGCTTAACTTCCTTTGTAGTGAGACCATCAAAGTTTGGTCTGCATCTATGTGACCTGGAGGACATGGTTTCTTATTTTCCAATGAACATGAGGCTGCAGTGCTGAATTCACTCTTTGTAGCTAAACTGTGGTCACTGGGGGCTAAGTGTCTCCCCATGTGGACTTTGAAGCCATTTGGTCATCCTCCACTTTTCCTGGTGTTTCTTGCTGCTGCACTGGGTGTTTTGTATTTGCTTCACGACATACAAGGAATTCAACTGGGAAACAGTGCTGGAGGGAGTTCTGTAACATGTGGTGGGTCAGGGTCTGCAGGAGAATGCCCCAACTTGGCTTCTATCCCACATTGCTTGCCCCCTTGACCATACCAACCTGATTCTGAACATTGCCCTGAAACCTCTCCATATTACAAGATGCCATTTCATATAATGGCCTGATGGCTGCACGAAGTCAGTCACAAGCAATTTGGAAGCCAATGTAATATCCACATGGCCACACCACAGATGTATTATCACACACCTGCACACCACTGCTCTAGGCCCACTACTCAGCACGCTCTAACTTACTGGCATCTCTGTTCTACACCATTTTCAAGAAACCCAGTAAATCAAGGCACTGTCTGGTACACTCATGATCAGCAATGGGACATCCAATGGTTATCCAGTGCCACCTGGTCATTGGGAATTTCAAAAACTTTATGATATTTATCTATCCATTTTTCAAGAATGAAGTTGAAGGCACTTTGGGGTTTCCATTCATCCCAGAACCATTAAATGGTGAGGAAGCTCATTTCAATGAAAGCTCTGAGGAACTCTCACAGGCAAGGCTTCTCAGAGTGTGCCCAAAAGGTCACATGAAGCCAGGCCCTTTAAGGTCTATAATGTGAGGTCCTTGTGTGTTTTGACTCTTAACTGTGGCTGCCAAGTTTTTCAGAATAAAATCATGTGATATCCTTGCTGAGATTCTCAGTGCTCTGTTGAAAGCTTTCCTGGGCCTAGATCTCAGGTTTCAAGGGCGACTCTTATGCATGGCCTCCTACAATCCCAACACAACTCATGGCAATACTTCTCTGAGGTCAGTTTCAGAACTCAGTTTCTAAGGGGAATCACACCAGAGTTCAAGCCCATGTGGACCCAGTCATCTATTCCAAACGCCAAAAAAATGACCACATTTAAAACCAAAACATTCCCATATTGCCCTTATCTTTAACCATATAAACACTCATCATTAACTCTGGCTGCAGGTTTCCAAGAGTGGCACAGCCCAAGACAGTGTCCAAATAATGCACCCTTGCCCCTGATATGTCCAAAGTAAGGGTGGCCTGTTCACCCTTCTTATGAACCAGGAGTGATCAAATAGGCCTGCCATAAATACTGCTCTGCTTCTCCAATTTGAGGCCTACTGACTGTCAGGTATAGATTCTTTATGTGATTTGGCATCATGAGACAACCCAAGCAGTTCTGCAGTAATTTGAAGAACTCATTTGATCCAAAGGATCCCTATTCTCACCTGATGGAGGTCAGGAACCAAACAGAAGAAGGCAAGAGACTTCATCCACAATGACAGATTTTTTGCCATTTTGGTTTGGATGCACACATGGGATCTTCTTTAGATCTATCAGGAGCTGAGAATTTTAGCCACAGCCTCAAACAGGGCCTAGTGTCTGATTAAGACACATCCCTTTCCAGAGCAATTAGGCAAAGAGCCACAGGTGATGCCCATTCATTTCCATTTGAAAACTATTTCTTCAGGCTTCACAAAGGGGTGGCCTGAGGCAAAGACCTTCCTGACATTCAAGGCAACAGAAACATAGATAAGCAAATGGAGCCAAGCAGGGTTTCTCCACTGAGACTTTACTGTTCACACTGGTATCTGAGTTTTCTGAGATGTTCCCATTCCCTTCAGCTATCAAGGACATGGCCATGTCACAGAGTTTGGAGGTGGTACATATCTTGAACAATAAACCATGATACTATTCTGGAGAGTGGCCAGAATTCAGGAAGAAAACAGCAACTTAGGAAGTTAGTAGGTGTTTCCCATCCATAAGGCAAGCAACAGTCCATTAATCAATTGTGCAGGATGAATGCTGTGAAGCTTTCTACTAGACAGGACACCTCCATTGATGCATTCTCGTTTCTAATGTCTAAAACCATGGACACAGTGGCTACACAGACATAGAAACACTCGCCTTGTCTAAAGACTTACTAGAAAAAGTCGACTCCAAACCAAACCAACCACCTTTCCTACCTATTCTCAGAACATGAAACAAAACCACAAACTCACACCCACAACCAAAAAGGCACTTCCTTCCCAAAAATAGGTCTTTAACTATCTGGAGTGTCCTCTGACTGGTGGGCCATACTATGTTCCACTCGAAATGGCCTGTCTGGTCTCAGATCTTGTCTCCTTGGCCAACTCTGTTATTCTGGGAGGAGCCAGTGGTTAGCCACAACCTGCTGTCTCAAGAAAGGCCCCTCTTCAGAGCTCTACTGGCATTTGGCCATCCTCACATCAGTAGGTACCAAGAAGGTCTGACTCTGTACTTGGTAAATCCAAACAAGTGAGCCCACTGGGACTGGGACTGGGACTGGCTCTTGGTGCCTGGCTTCTTGCATCCCAATTTCAGAGAGTTCCATCACCAAGAAAATGAGGTATGTCACTTTCTTTGGAACTGAATGAGGCCACTGCCTTGGCAACAACTTTGTCCTAACACTTGCTTACAATGGTCCCATGAGTTGGAGGGTGCCCCTACTTCCTGTGACAATTTGACTAGTTAGAATGGTATATCAAAATAGACACCATGGAACAGCTCTCCACGAAGGCCTGGTTAGGTCCATCTTCTCTACATTAAGAAGAGAGAGTCTGATGCATACACATCCCTTCGTCCTGTGCAGGTTGTTTGCCATGGAAGATGGCTTTTGCTCATTCAGGTCCTTTATAGCTGCCTACATCTTCTCCAGGGATAATTTCTACATCGAACTTTGAGGTTCTCAGCAGTTGGAAGATCACCTACATCCCTTATTGAAAGAATAGCCCTGTCCCTGCTCTTTTGTAATGTTAGATTGAGGCAACAGTGTATGGTTAGGGTTAATAACAGGTTCGATTTGGGTTAGGAATCATTCTGCGGGATGAATAATGGTATTGGGAACCTGCAATATATAGAAATATAGTGGTTAAATATAAGTATGGAAACAGAAATCTAGGTAAGATTTGAAGCTCAGAAGTGCATTGGGCAATAGATTGGGACACGTAGCTTTGAATTACGTTCTGCATACATATTTCAGAAAAATCGATATACAATGGCATAGGACCTTGTACCTCGGATGATTGAATGTAGTAGAGTACATCCACTCAAAAAGGGATAGTCGATAGGATCAGGAAGATAGTCAGTATGTTTCGGAAGAAGATAGAGTATAGGATTTGGACCAAAGTTCATTAGCAATAGGGTTTTGGTTAGAGAGTGAATGTCAATGTCATCACATGTGAAGGGTCAGTCACAATGTTGAACTGGGAAAAATATGTAGGAAAGTAGATATCAATAGAGACATTAGGAAATCAGGCAAAGTATAAAGTGAGTGAAAAAACTAGACATTTCCAACAGTTTTGAGGTTGAATATATAATCTTAGGAAGAAACAAAAATGTGGTCACCAATAGGATTGACATTTGAGAGCATTAGGCAACCTGGATATGGATGTTTTTAGTAATCCATGTTCAGTTTCCATTTAGGCTTTGGTACAATCATATGTGTGACTTTTGCATTTTGTGTCCAGAATATTACTGTGGTAACATGCATATGTAGATCAGGTGACATGAGTATTTCTTCCACCATTTCTGGGAGCAATATTTAGAAGACGAATAAATTAGTATTGGGCATACTAAGAGGTGTACCCTGTGTCTATGAATATAGAGATAATGCATGAATAGACCATATAGTGAATAAATAATATAACTGGTTCCACTTTAAATAATGGATTAAACTGATATCAGAATATATATAAGAAATACTATATTGATATGAAATCATTCCTTCCAACCAGTTATACATCTAATGGTGATATTATAGTTATGGATTATCATGAAGTGAGTGTCAGTTTTGCTTCAAAAGTGATAAAGGAAATCAAAAATAATGTATTTGGAAAGAAGTCTCATGATAAGACCAGTCAAGAAACCTGGAAGAATCCATGTGTTCTGAAGCAGGAAGTGATTGAAAGTGAAACAAATGCCTATAAGTTTGCTAACTTGTGGATGAAATATGTATCCTATGATGTGCATAAATTGAAGAAATAGTAATGTACCAGTGTTGAATTAAAATAAATTTTAAAATACACATCATGTCACATAGGAATGTACTTGCATTGATGTTAAACTGGGTCAGTTACTGTAGAAGTATTAGTATTTGTATGCAACATTAACTGAAGTTAGTTTTCAGTACTGCAAACAATATGTATTTCAGGTGGATGAATATTTCTGAGAATGATCTTGTGAAAAGTTGATTATAAATCCATATACATGAACATGAATGAATTTAGTGAGTGTATATAAGACACATATATTTCATATTTTGAAAAATCTGGAGAGTGTATATATATATATACAAAAAAAACACACACAGACAATAAATTAGCAATCGAAATTTATCATGAAATATATATCTTCCACAGATGCAAAATTATTTCTTTTAAAACATGGATTTATGTATAATGTTGTTCTTCTAGGAAACACACCCCTAGGTTAAATTTTCAGTTCCAACAGAGTTTAACAGGAGTGATCATTTCTCACAAATTGTATTTGCCAAATTAGCCTCCTCACAAGAATGTAGGTGTGATACCAGGTAGTGTTCTATATGTGCATTTAAAAATACATGTGCTGAATAGGCTACAGAGAAAGGGAGAGAGGAATTCACATATTTGTTAACATTAAAAACACATGGAGAACTATTTCAATTAAAAATTGACTAGATTTATAACACCTACAATTAATAATGCAAAAAACAAGTCCAACTATACACCATGATTCCTCTGAACTGCTAGTATTCCTATTCTGTTTGTGTTATTTTTCTCCATCATATTAGGAGTAGTAGTCAGAGTTTATTAGGGTATGCGTTACTGTCAGGGATTCAGTATTTCGAATGGAAAATTGGAAAATGACTCTAAAGGGTATGCAAATATGTGCTACACAAAAATGTTCACACTCTCATCCAGAAGATTGCCTTGGCATTACCTTAGTTCCAAGTAAGATACAATAAAGGAGAAAAGTTAGAAAATCTGTAAATACATATCAGGAATAAAAAATGCTCAGGAGTTCACAAACTTGTAGGTGGTAGAGGAGTTTCCAATAGTAAGGGACAGGGTAAACACTCCACAAACATTGAGCTCTGCTTGTGTAAAGACTTCTTGAGAAACTCTCTGAGGTTGGGCTCTTAAAATACATGTTGTTGTCAGGAGCTTTAGCTTCCTTTGTTGTGTGACCATCAAATCTGGGTGTGCAAATATGTGACCTGAAGGACATTGTTTCTAATTTTCCAATGAAAATGAGGCAGCAGTGCTGAATACTCTTTTTGTAGTTAAAATATGGCCACTGGGGTGTAAGTGTCTCCCCGGGTTGACTGTGAAGCCATTTGGTCATCCTCCAATTTTCGTGGTGTTTCTTGCTGGTGCACTGGGAGTTTGGTATTTGCTTCATGAAATACAAGGAGTTCAACTGGGACACAGTGCTGGAGGGAGTTCTGTCACGTGTGGAGAGACACGGTCTGCATGAGAATGCACCAACCAGGATTCTGTCCCACATAGGTTGCCCCTTTGTCCATAGCAACCTGATTCTGAACATTTCCCAGAAACCTATCCATATAACAAGATGCCTTTACATATAAGGGTCTGCTGGCTGTACCCTGTCAATCACAAGGCAATTGGAAGCCAATGGCAGATCCACATGCCCCAACACACATGTTTTTTCACACAACTTCACACCACTGCTCTAGGCCCACTAATGAACAGGCTCCAACTTACTGGCATCACTGTTCTACACAATTTTCATGAAACCCAGTCAGTCAAGGCACTGTCTGATACACTCATGATCAGCAACAGGACATCCAAAAGTTTTCCAGTGCCACCTGGTGATGGGAATTTCAAAAATTTCATGGTATTTATCAAGCCATTTTTCGAGGATAAAGTTGGAGGCTCTGTGGGTTTCAATTCATTCAGGAACCATTAAATGTTGAAGAAGCTCATATCAATGAAAGATCTTGAGAACACTCACAGGCAACGCTTCCCAAAGAGTGGCCAGAAGGTAACATGAAGTCAGGCCCATTGAGGTATACAATGTGAGGTCCATATGTGTTTTGACTCTCAAGTGTGGCTTTAAAGAATTTCAGAATAAAATCATGTGATATCCAGGCTGAGATTCCCAGTGCTGTGGGCAAAGCCACCCTGCACCTAGATCTCCCTGCACCACAATTAATACCTGAGATGTTGGTTGCATGGCCAAGTAAAATCCAAACACAATTCATGACAATACTTCTCTTATGTCACTTCCAGAATTCAGTCTCTCAGGGGAATCATACCAGAGTTCAAGCCCAGGTGGACCCAGTCATCTGTTCCAAGCACCAAACAAATTACCACAATTCAAAACAAAATGCTCCCACATGCCCCTTATCTTATTTCATGTAGACACTCATCATAACATCTGGATGGAGGTTTCCATGAGGGGCACAGCACAAGACAGTGTCCAAAATAACCTTTCTTGCCCCTCATTTGCCTAAAGTCAGTGTGGCCTGGAAATCCTGACTGTGAACCAGGAGTGATCAAATACGCCTGCCGTTAATACTCCTTGGCTTCTCCAATTTGATGCCTACTGACTGTGGGGTTTAGAATCTTTATGTAAACTGGATTCATCAGAAAACCCAAGCACCTATGGGCTAAACTCTGCAGGGCTTTAAAGAACTCATTTGACCCAAAGGATCCCTATTTTCACTTGATGGATGTCAGGAATCTTAGAGAAGAAGGTGAGAGTCTTCATCCACAATAACTGCTCTTTTGGCCATTTTGGTTTTGGATGCACCCATGGGATCTTTCTTTAGATCCATCAGGTGCTGAAAATCTAAGCCACAGCCTCACACAGGGCCAAGAGGCTGATTCAGACACATCCCTTTCCAAAGCAATTAAGCAAAGAGCAAAACACACACAGACATTATAAAGTGGCAATATATATGCCAATTGAAATTCATGATGAAATATATATCGTCCACAGATCCAAAAATATTAATTTTACTGAACATGGATTTATGAATAATGTTGTTCAACTAGAAAGGTTACCCTTAGGTTGAATTTTAAGATCCAATAGCATTTAGGAGGAGTGATCTCTTGTCATAATTTGTATCTGCCATGTCAACCACCTTACAAGAATGTATATGTGATACCAGGTAGGATTCTATATGTTTATATAAAAATACATGTGATGAATAGGCTACAGAGAAAGGGATAGAGGAATTCACATATTTATTAACTTAAAAAACACAAGGAGAACTATTTCAATTAAAAATTAACTAGATTTATAACACCTACCCTACATAATGCAAAAGGAAAGTCCAACTATACACCATGCCTCTTCTGAACTGCTTGTATTTCTATTGTGTTTGTATGCACTGTGGGTTTCAAGAACCATTAAATGTTGAGGAAGCTCATTTCAATGAAACTCTGGAGAACTCTCATAGGCAAGGCTTCCCAAAGAGTGACCAAAAGGTTAGATATAGCCAGGCCCATTGAGGTCTACAATGTGAGGTCCATGTGTGTTTTGACTCTCAACTATGGCTACCAAGTCTTTAAGAATAAAATCATGGGATATCTTGGCTGAAATTCTCAGTGCTCTGTGGAAATCCACCCTCGTCCTTGATCTTAGTTTCCAAGGGCGACTCTCATGCTTGGCCTCCTAAAATATCACCACAATTCATGGCAATACTTCTCTGAGTTCAGTTCCAGAAGTCAGTCTCTAAGGGGAATCACACAAGAATTCAAGCCCAGGTGGACCCACTCATCTCTTCCAACCGTCACACAAATGACCACAATTAATACCAAAACACTCTCACATGGCCCTCCTCTTCTTCTATAAAGGCACTCATCATAACATCTGGCTGGAGGTTTCCATGAGGGGCACAGCCCAAGACAGTGTCCCAAATAAGCTCCCTTGCCAATCATTTGCCTAAATTCAGGGTGGCTTGGACACCCTTCTTGTCCACCAGGAGTGATCTGAAAGGGTAAAATAAATTGAAATTAAAGTGTAAAAGTTGAAGTGTAAAAGACTGGGTTTTGTAAAGTTTCTAAGCTGCAAGGCCTGAGTTAAAATGTAAAGGACCAGGTATTGTTAAGTTCCTATGCTACATGCAAAACCTGAAATTCCTGTAGCTTGTAGTACAATTCCCGACTGCCCAGTAAATATTCCCCCTGACCGCCTGGTTATTTAATAACCTAGGACCCTGTGTGGCCTGGCACATAGGCATTGCAAGGCCTAAAGCAATCTGTTTGAAGGTGTACCTCGCTTTAGAACTGACCTATCACTCCTGCCTCACCTGTTCCTGCCAATGAGTGAACTAATCATGTTTAGGAATTGTTGTTTGATTTTTCTGCGGTGTATGTTGATTTCTTAAAGGAGACTGTGATATATGTAAAGTCCCGCCCTCCCCAAAAAGTGTACTTAAGCACTGCTCAACCCCTGCTCGGGGCTCTGGGCTTCTCTCCCTTCTTGAGTGAGCACGTAGCCCCAGCATGCTGGATTGGATCCTCAATGAACGCCTTTTTCTGTTGCATGAGCTGTGGTCTCTTGGTGGTCTCTTCCTCCGACGTTCACCGGATCCTTACATTTGGTGCGTTGGCCGGGAATCACGCAGCATAGGACAAGGACACCCCAACAGACCCCTCTGGGGGTAAGTAAGGCGCTTCTTTCCATTTTTCCTTGCGATCGCTCAGAGCTTTTTGTTCAGGTTCCGTTTTTCCGTTTTTGGTTTGGGTTGGCAGAGTGGCTGCCAGCGGAGAACGTAAGTTCCCCCTGTCAGTGGTGGACAAACGTGTCCTAAAGCCACAGACCACGTCCTCGCAAGGGATGCCTTGGAGGACTCAGGGAGTGATGGATGTGCCCTCATTGGGTGAGGAGGGACGGATGAGCCCACATTAGGTGACTCTGCTGCCAACCCATCATATCTTGCTGGCTACTTTTTTCTCTCAGGTTGAATTCACTGTCTGTCTTTGTGGTCTAACCCATCAGGTTTTGCCAGTTACTAGGTTCTAATCTTTACTTCTGAACTCGTGTTAAATGTTACCTGTGTGTACATGTTTGTGTCACGTTTGTATTGTCCTTGTCTCTGTTTGAGAAACTCTCATTATGGGACAAAGCCATTCCATGCCTCTGTCCTTGAAGCCTTTCCTGGTCCCTGCCTCCAATCCGACACCGTCACCCAGGATCCTATCACTCAAACCTTCTACTCCTTCCCCTCTTCCCTCCATTCTCCCTGAGTCACAAGATTGTAGATCTTGGGGTTGTGAACAAACGGGAGCTGCATGATGGTCTTTGTGTGTCTTTTTATCTGAGTTTCTGTTAAATGTGATGGCATTGTTTGGACCGATGCAGAGTCCCGAGTTCCAACCTGCCTTACATATGTGGAAGTTACTTTAGCTAAATTTTAAACTAATGCTTCTCCTGTGAGGGACCAAAAGTCAATAGAACCGCCAGTTTTTCTGTTCTCACCTTTTGCACCTCTCTTAGCTGTGTTTTAAAGAACTTTGATAAACTTTACTCCCCTTTGTTAAGCAAGATTACGGAAGCAGTGATTTTTTTCTTCCCGTAGTTGGCTTGAGCATGCCCACTGCAGAGGGAAATGTCTGGGGTCAAAGAACTTTGATATCTCGCTTAAACTTTTCTCAAAACCCTGTCCTCATTATTAAATTGGCATTAATTGGCTTTGGGATGGGAACCAAGCCTTCAGTCATAAATTTTGACACCCCAGAGGGGACTTTAAATAAACCCCACTCTGCCCTCTTGGGGAAGCCTAGCACTCAAAACAACTGCAAGCAGAGGATGAAATTTTTGGGAGCTGACTACTGCAAAGTTGGGAGACATAGAATATGCCTGGTGCCTGGGGTCAAAGCAAACCAGAGGAACTAATCCTGTAAGTAAATGGTGAGGCTAAGGGACTCCCAGCAGCTGACAGAGCCATTTTGCTGTGGGGAACTCCCTTATTCCTTACGTGCACTTTAAGGATTTCTCCACCTCTGTTTACTTAACAAAAGGGACAATGAATGCATTAATATGTTGATATTATAGATTTTTTCTTGGGGATGATCTAGGGTGAATGTGTATCTAAAAATGATTTTTTTTTTATTTTAACCATCTCGTATCTAAATGGGTTTCTAAAGCATTGCACTATGTTACAGTTAAAAGTTGGGTTTAAACAATTGTTTAGTTTGATTTCAGGTAGTTCATGCTAGGAAACTTAAATACTTAGGATAAAAAATAATTAAAGAGTTTTAATTTTGAACTAGGCAGCCTGAAAAAATTTCACTAGATATACCAGTGCATTAACTTGGGAAGAGATAATAAATTATGATATGGTATCTATTCCCATCAGTGTGTAAGATTTTAAAAAATGGTACTAAATTAAAACGTTGGTCTGGCTTATTGAAATGACATTAATTAGCAACAGTCTTGGAAATTTTTAAAGCTTAATTTCGGATACACATGGTAGTGTGTGGTTCTTTTTAAAAAATTTTCAGCCAATTTAATGTAACTTAATACTATTAGAAACTTCATAACAAAGAAAGGGGCTTAACGATCCTATAGAAACTTCTTCTGATGGTGGCTTTAATATTATCAAAAAATGATCCTATTTTCAGTTTTGTGTGAGCAAGTTTTTCTAGTGTAGAAAAATCTAAAGATATAAAATTTTGAGAATTACATCTTAAACTTGCATCAAAATTTTCAACATCCAAACCTGGAAATTATGACTTATAGCTAAAATGCCTTAGGCCTGAGGTTTCTGCTATGAATTCCAGTCTTTTCAGTTTTCCAGACCTCAGCAAGGACTTAAGTTGATATGCAAATAAAAGAAGCCTGCAGCACTCAGCAGGAGACAGATAAAAAAGAGTAAATGTGTCTTTTTACCTGAACTCAAACTAGACCTAACCAAAAAATTATATTATACGGTATTTACTAATTACTGGCCAGTCATCTTTTTTAGGACTCTTGCTTTTCTTAGATTCTGTATTTTTTTTTTTTTGAGCTCATGATCTTGATTCTGCTGATGGGTTAATGTTTTCTGATCAGTTCTATTTTTGATCGACTCTGGAGTTTTTAGCATTTCAATGGAGATTTCACCTGAAAAAGCTACAAGGCTTTTATTATTGTGTTATGTGTTACATTTGTGTTACGTGTTGTATGTTGGTATGTCTGTATGTGTGTATGTCCATATATCATGCAGTGATATGACAATTGACAGATGAGGAGCACTCATGAAAAATTTAAGAATGTATCCAAATGTCTTTGATTCACGTGATTCATATGTTTTAATTCAAATTGGGTAAACAGATAAAAATAAAGATGTCTTTAAAATTAGGCCAATAAGTTTTCTAGGTTTTCAAAAAGGCCCTAATAAAATGTAGATGTCTATAAAATAATCTGCCTAAATTCAGAAATTTACAAGTATTGTATTGAAATGTGAACAGAAAGAGGTTAGTAGATGAAAAAGAGAAACTAAAAGGTTCCAGATATAGATCTAATAGAGGAAAAATGTGTTTCTGGATAAGAGAGTCTATATGATTAAGTAATTAAAGGGGTTTAAGTAAATAATAAAAAAAGGTTTGTGTAACTTGGTTATATGTGTAAGTTTTGAGCAAGTAATCTTAAAAAAATAAACAGCTGGTAAAACAAGTACTGTTTTTATAAAATTGTGCCATGTTATTTCTTTAAAATCTAAACTTGTTTAATACAAAAACATCAATGTAATTGTGGTGTTAATGTGTTCATATCTTCCAGGTATACAAGTCTGTAAGGTAGAAGCTTCCAAAGACCATTGTATCAAGCTGGTGTTCTAAGGTTGTATGGTAATTCTAGGCTTAAAAGAAAAACATGTTGGAGATTTATGTATATCATTTGTGTTCTATAATTGGACTTGTTATCAATAAGATATGTACAGTTCCATGTTACTTTTTACACTGAGATGCAATTTAAAAGTATTTTTAACTTAATGAGAGCCAAATCTGTGAAGGTTTTATTGTAAACACAAAGGTAATGCCCATTCATTTCCATGTGAAAACTGTTTTCTTCAGGCTTCACAAAGGGGTGTCCTGAGACAAAGACTTTCCTGATATTCAGGGCAACATAACAATAGGTAATCAAAAGGCCCAAAGCAGGGTTTCTCCACTGAGACTTTACTGGCTACACTGATATCTGAGTTTTCTGAGATGCTTGCCATTCCCTTCAGCTATCCAGTATATGGCCATGTCACAGATCTTGGAAGTGGTTCATATATTGGACACAAAATCATGAGCCTATTCTGGAGAGTGGCCAGAATTCAGGAAGAAAACAGGAACGTAGGAAGATAGTTGGTGTTGCCCATTGATAAGGCAAGCCACACTCCATTTATAAATTGTGCTGGATGAATGCTGGGAAGTTTTCTCCTTGAGAGGATACACCCATTGAGGCATTCTCTTTTCTAATGTCTACAACCACGGACACAGTGGGATACACAGACCTAAAAACACTCGCCTTGTCAAAGGACTAACTAGAAACACTCCACTCCAAACCAAACACACCCCCTTTCCTAACTATTCTCAGAACAAAAGAAAAAACCACAAAACCATACCCACAACCACAAAGGCACCTCCTTCCCCCAAGTGGGTCTGGAACTATCCAGAGTGTCCTCTGACCGGAGGGCCATACTATGTTTCCCAGAAATTGTCTGTCCTGTCTCAGATCTGGGCTCCTTGGTCAACTCTGTGAAGTTTTCAGGAGCCAGCAGTGAGCCTCTACCTGTTTTCTCCGGAAGGGCCGCTCTTCAGAATTTTTCTGGAATTTGGCCATTCTCACATAAGTAGGTACCACAAAAGACTGACTCTGTCCTCGGAAAATCCAAACAAGTGAGAACACTGGAACTGGTGCTGGGACTGGGTCTTGGTGCCTGGCTTCCTGGAACCCAAATTTGGAGAGTTCCATCAACAAGGATGTGAGGTGAGGTCACTTCCTTTAGTAACTGAATGAGGTCACTGCCTTGGCAACCAATTTGTCCTAACATTTGCTTCCTAAGGTCTCATAACATGGAGGATGTCCCTACTACCTGTGACACTTTCACAAGTTAGAATAGTATAGAAACCATAGTCACCTGGGAACAGCTCTCCACAAAGGCCTAGTTTGGTTCATCTCCTCTACCTTAAGAAGAGAGAATCTGATTCAGACACAACCCTTCATCCTGACCAGGTTGTTTGCCATGGAAGATGCCTTTTGCTCTATCATGTCCTTCATAGCTGCCTACATCTTCTCCAGGGATCATTTCTGCATGGAACTTTGAAGTTTTCAGCAGGTGGAAGATCCCCTGCATTCCTGTATTGTAAGACCAAACCTTTCCCTGCTTTTCTGAACACTTAGATTGAGGGAACAGTGTATGGTTAGGGTTAATAATATGTTCAATTAAAACCAAAATACTCCCACATGGCCCTCATTTTCTTCCATGTAGACATTCATCATAACCTCTGGCTGGAGGTTTCCATAAGGGGCGCAGCCCAAGACAGTGTCCAAAATAAGTTCCCTTTCCCCTCATTTTCCTAAAGTCAGGGTTTCCTGGACACCCTTCCTGTAAACCAGGATTGATCAAATAGGCCTGCCAGTAATACTGCTCTGTTTCTTCATTTTGAAGCCTACTGACTGTGAGGTATAGATTCTTTATGTGATTTGGAGTCATGTGAGAACCCAAGCACTGCTGCAGGGCTTTGAAGAACTCATTTGTCTCAAAGGATCCCTCTACTTACTTGATGGAGGTCAGGAACCTAACAGAGGAAGCAAGAGACTTCATCCACAATGACTGATCTTTTTGCCATTTTGGTTTTGGATGCACACATGGGATCTTTCTTTAGATCCATCAGGTGCTGAAAATCAAAGCCACAGCCTCTCTCAGAGCCGAAAGGATGATTCAGACACATCCCTTTCCAAAGCAATTAAGCAAAGAGCCACAGGTGATGCTCATTCATTTCCAATTGAAAGCAGTTTTTTTCAGGCTTCACAAAATGGTGGCCTGAGGAAAAGACCTTCCTGACATTCAGTTCAACAGAACAGTAGGTTAGCAAAAAGCACAAAGCAGGGTTTCTCTACTGAGACTTTACTGGTCACACTGATATCCGAGTTTTCTGAGATGCTCCCAATTCCCTTTATCTATCCAGTACATGGCCATGTCACAGAACTCGACAGAGGTCCATATCTTGGACAAAAAAACATGAGCCTATTCTGGAGAGTGGCCAGAATTCAGGAAGAAAACAGGAACTAAGGAAAGAAGTAGGTGTTGCCCATATAAGGCAAGCCACAGTCCATTCATAAATTGGGCAGGATGTGTGCTGAGATGCTTTCTACTAGACAGGACACATCCATTGATGCATTCACTTTTCTAATATCTACAACCACGGAAAAAGTGGGAAACACAAACATAGAAACACTCGCCATGTCAAATGACTTACCAAAAACAGTCCACTCCAAACCAAACATACTGCCTTTCCTAACTATTCTCAGAACATGATACAAAACTACAAATTCACACCCACACCCACAAAGGCACCTCCATTACCCAAGTAGGTCTGTGACTATCCAGAGTGTCCTCAGACTGGTGGGCCTTACTCTGCTCCCTCGAAATGGACTTTCCTGTCTCAGATCAGGTCTCCTTTACCAACTCTGTAAAGTTGTCAGCATCAATCAGTGAGTCACTACCTGCTTTCTCAGGAAAGGCCCCTCTTCAGAGCTTTCCTGGCATTTAGCCATCCACACATCAGTATGTACCAAGAAAGACCGACTCTGTCCTTGGTAAATCCAAACAAGTGAACCCACTGGGACTGGGACTGGGACTGGCTCTGAGTGCCTGGCTTCCTGGATCCCAAGTTCAGAGAGTTCCATCACCAAGGAAGTGAGGTAGGTCACTTCCTTCAGGAACCGAATGAGGTCACTATCTTGGCAACCACTTTATCCTAACATTTGCTTCCAAGGGTCCCATGAGAGAGAGGCTGCCCCTACTTCCTGTGTCACATTCACAAGATAGAATGGTATATCAACCATAGGCACATGTTAACAGCTCTCCACACAGACCTGGTTTGGTCCATCTTCTCTACATTAAGAAGAGAGAGGCTTTTTCAGACACATCACTTCATCCTGACCAGGTATTTTACCAAGGAAGATATCTGTTGCTCTCTCAGGTTCTTCATAGCTGCCTACATCTTCTCCAGGGTTTATTTCTGCATGGAACTTGAGGTTCTCAACAGGTGGAAGATCCCCTATCTACCTGTATTATAACACCAACTCTGTCCCTGCTCTTCGTAAAGTTAAATTGAGGGAACAGTGCATGGTTAGGGTTAATAGCATGTTCGATTTGGGTTAGGAATCATTCTGTGAGATGAATAATGGTATTGGGAACCTCCGATATTACAAGCATATATAGGTGTAATATAAGTATGAAAACAGAAATCTAGGAAAGATTTCAAACCCAGATGAACATTGGGCCCTTGATTGGGATACTTAGCTTTGAATTATTTCCGCAAAGTTGTCTCAGATAAATCGATATACAATGGTATAGGACCTTGTACCTTGGATGACTGAATGAGGAAGAGATCGTCCAGACAAAAAGAGATAGTTCGAAAAGTTATTTAGATATAGGGTTTTGGTTAGAGAGTGAATGTAAATGTCAGCATATGTGAAGAGTCAGTCACAGTGATGAACTGGGGAAAATGTGTAGGAAAGCAGATATCAATAGAGACATTAGGAAATCAGGGAAAGTACAAAGTGAGTGATAGGATAAGATGTTTTTAACATGGTTGAGTTTGAATATATAATCTTAGGAAGAAACAAATATGTAGTCACCAATAGGAATGATATTTGAGATCATTAGTTAATCAGGACATGGATGTTGTTAGTAATACATGCTCACATTAAATTTAGGCTTTGGTACAATCATAAGGGTGTCCTTTGCATTTTTTGTCAGGAATATTACTGTGTTGAAATGTAAATGTATATCACGTGACTACAGTATTTCTTCAACTATTTCTGAAAGCAACATTTTAAGACTGATAAGTTAGTATTGGGGACACAAGTACGTGTACCCTGTGCCTATGATTATAAAGATGATGCCTTAATAGACCATACTGTAAATAAATAATATAACTGGATCAAACTTTAAATAATTGATTGAATTGATATCTGAAAATATATAGGAAATCTTATATTGATATACATAAGTTCATTCTAACCAGTTATACATCTAATGGTAATTTTAGCATTATGGTTTATGATGAAGAGTGTGGGAGTTTTGCTTCAAAAATGATTATGGAAATCGAAAATAATATGTTTGGAAATAATCTCATGCAAAGAACAGTCAAGAAACATGGAGGAATACATATGTTCTGAAGCAGCAAGTAATTGCAAGTGAACCAAATGCGTACAGATTTGTGAACTTGTGGATGAAAAGTATTATCCTATGATGTCCATAAACTGAAGAAATTGTAATGTACCAGTGTTGAATAAAAATGAACTTCAAAATACACATCATGTCCCATAGGATTTTACTTGCATTGATGTTAAACTGGGTCAGTTACTGTACAAATATTAGTATTTGTAAGCACCATTCACCAAAGTTAGTTTTCAGTACTGGGAAATAAATATGTATTTCATGTGGATGAATATTTCTGAGAATAATCTTGTGAAAATTTGATTATAAATCCACATATAGGAACATGAGTTAAATTAATGAGTGTATAATAAGACACATATATTTCATATTTTGAATAATCTGGAGAAAAAAAATATATATATATATAGATACAAACACAGACATTAAAATGTAGTAATATGTATGCCAATCAAAATTCATTATGAAATATATATCATCCTCATATCCAAAAATATTCTTTTTACTGAGCATGGATTTATGTATAATGCTGTTCATCTAGGAAATTCACCAATACGTTGAATTTTCAGTTCCATCAGTATTTAGGGGGAGTGATCTCTTCTCACAATCTGTATCATCCTAAAACAGCAAGCTCACAAGAATGTACGTGTGATACCAGGTAGGATACTAAATATGCATAATAAATTTCATGAGATGAATCGGCTACAGAGAAAGGGAGACAGAAATGTACATATGTGTTAACTTTACAAACTCATGGAGAAGTATTACAATAAAAAGTTGACTAGATTTATAACACATACACTTGATAAAGCAGAAGGCAAGTCCTAGTATACACCATGCCTCCTATATACGGCCTGTATTTCTATTCTGTTAGGTTTCTTTTTCTACATCATATTAAGATTAGTAGTCAGAGTCTAGTAGGGTATGGGTTAGTGACAGGGATTCAGTATTTCTAATGGAAAATAGGAAAATGAATCTAATGTGTATGCAAATATTTGCTAGACAAAAATGTTCCCACTGTCCTCCAAAACAATGCCTTGATATTTCCTTCGCCACAAGTAATACACAATTAGTGGAGAAGAGTTTGAAAATCTGTGAATATATATCTGGAAAAGAAAATGCTCAGGAGTTCACAACCTTGGAGGTGGTAGAGGAATTTCCAAAAGTAAGGTACAGGGTAAACACTCCACAAACATGGAACTCTGGTGGCCTAATGAGTTTTTGAGAAACTGCCTCTGAGTTTGGGCCCTTGAAAAATTTGTTGTTGTCAGGAGCTTTAGCTTCCTTTGTATTGAGACCATCAAACCTGGGTCGGCATCTATGTGACCTGGATGACACGGTTCCTTATATGCTATTGAACATGAGGAAGAAGTTCTGAATTTTCCCTTTTTTAGTAAACTGAGGACACTGGGGTCTAAGTGTCTAACCATGTGATCTGTGAAGCCATTTGGTCATACTCCACTTTTCGTGGTGTTTCTTACTGCTGCACTGGGAGTTTGGTATTGGCTTCACCTAATACAAGGAGAAAAACTGGGACACAGTGCTAGAGGGAGTACTCTCACGTGTAGTGGTTGAGGGTCTGCAGGAGAATGCACCAACCAGGCTTCTATCCCAAGAAGCTTGCACCCATGTCCATAGCAACCTGATTCTGAACATTGCCCTGAAACCTCTCCATATAACAAGGTCCCTTTACTTGTAAGGTTCTGCTGGCTGCAACATGTCAGTTACAAGTCATTCGGAAACCAATGGCAGAACCACGTGTCCCCACGACAGATGTTTTATCATACACCTGCCCACCACTGCTCTGGGCCCACTAATCAGCAGGCTCCAACTTTCTGGCACCTCTGTTCTCACCATTTTCATGAAACCCAGTCAATCAATGCAATGTCTGGTACACTCATGATCAGCAACAGATATCCAAAGGTTCTCCAATGCCATCTGTTCATGGAAATTTAAAAAATTCATGGTATTTATCTAGCCAATTTTCAAGGATGAAGTTGGAGGCACTGTGGCTTTCAATTTATTCAGGAACCATGAAATGGTGAGGAAGCTTATTTCAATTAAAGCTCGGGAGAACTCTCAGAGGCAAGGTTTCCCAAAGAGTGGCCAAAAGGTCACATTAAGCCAGGCCCATTGAGGTCTACAATTGAGGTCCATGTGTGTTTTGACTCTCAACAATGGCTGCCACGTCTTTCTGAATAAAGTCATGTGATATCCTGCCTGAGATTCCCAGTGCTCTTTGGAAAGCTATCCTGAGCCTAGATCTCAGTCTCCAAGGGCAACTCTCATGTGTGGCCTCCTAAAATCCCAACACAATTCATGTCAATACTTCTCTGAGTTCATTTCAGTCTCTAAGGGGAATCACTCCAGAGTTGAAGTCCATGCGGACCCAGTCATCTCTTCCAACCACCACACAAATGACCACAATTAAACCAAAACACTCCCACATGGCCCTCATCTTCTTCAATATAAACTCTCATCATAACCTCTTGCTGGAGGTTTCCATGAGGGGCGCAGCCTAAGGAAGTGTCCAAAATAAGCTCACTTGCCCCTTATTTGCCTAAACTCAGTGTGGCCTGGAAACCCTTTCTGTGAACCAGATGTGATAAAATAGGCCTGCCATTAATACTGCTCTACATCTCCAATTTGAGGCCTACTCTCTGTGGGGCATAGATTCTTTATGTGAATTGGGGTCATGAGAAAATCAAGCACCTATGGGCTACCCTCTGCAGGGCTTTGAAGAACCCATTTCAGTGAGTCGAGGAATTGGACCAAATGTTCTTTAGATATAGGGTTTTTGTTAAAAAGTGAAAGTAAATGTCAGCATATTTGAAGAGTCAGTCACAGTGATGAACTGGGGAAAATGTGTAGGAAATCAGATATCAATAGAGACATTAGGAAATCAGGCAAAGTACAAAGTGAGTGATAGGATAAGACATTTTTAACAGGGTTCAGATTCAATATTTAATCTTAGGAAAAAACAAATATGTAGTCACCAATAGGAATGATATTTGAGATCATTAGTTAATCAGGACTTGGATGTTGTTAGTAATACATGCTCACTTTCAATATAGGCTTTGGTACAATCATAAGTGTGTCCGTTGCATTTTGTGTCAGAAATATTACTGTGATAAAATGTGTATGTATATCAGGTGACTAGAGTATTTCTTCCACCAATTCTTAAAGCAATATTTTAAAGACTTATAAATTAGTATTTGGGATACAAATAGGTATACCATCGGTCTATGAATATAGAGATGATGCCTTAATAGACCATACTGTGAATAAATAATATAACTGGTTCAAACTTTAAATAAAGGATTGAATTGATATCTGAAAATATATAGGAAATTTTATATTGATATACATAAATTCATTCTAACCAGTTATACATCTAATGGTAATATTATCATTATGGTTTATCATGAAGAGTGTCTGAGTTTTGCTTCAAAAATGATTATGGAAATCAAAAATAATGTGTTTGGAAAGAATCTTATGAAAAGAACAGTCAAGAAACATGGAGGAATACATGTGTTCTGAAGTAGGAAGTGATTGAAAGTGAACCAAATGCCTATAAATTTGTGAAATTGTGGATGAAAGGATATATCCTATAATGTCCATAAACTGCAGAAATAGTAATGTATCAGTGTGGAATAAAAATGAACTTCAAAATACACATCATGGTCCCATAGGTGTCTACTTGCATTGATGTGAAACTGGGTCAGTCACTGTGGAAATATTACGATTTGTATGCACCATTCACTGAATTTAGTTTTCAGTGCTAGGAAATAAATATGTATTTAAGGTGGATGAATATTTCTAAGAATTATGTTGTAAAAATTTGATTATAAATCCACATACACACACATGAGTGAATTTAGAAAGTGTATAATAAGACACATATATTTCATATTTTGAAAAATCTAAAGAGTAGATATCTATATCTATATAGATAGATAGATAGATAGATAGATAATTAGATACTCACATACACAGACATTAAAATGTAGCAATATATATGTCATTCGAAAATCATAATAAAATAGATATCATCCACATATCCAAAAATATTCATTTTACTGAACATTTATTTATGCATAATACTGTTCATCTAGGAAATTCACCCATAGGTAGAATTTCCAGTTCCATCAGTATTTAGAGGGAGCGATCTCTTCTCACAATTTGTATCTTCCAAAATAAGCAAGCTCACAAGAATGTACATGTGATACCAGGTAGAATTCTAAAGATGCATTAAAAAATACATGTGATGAATAGGCTACAGAGAAAGTGAGACAGAAATTTACATATGTGTTAATTTTAAAAACTCATGGAGAAGTATTACAATGAAAAGTTGACTAGATTTATAACACATACCATTGATAAAGCCGAAGGCAAGTCCAAGTATACACCATGACTCCTATGAAAGGCCTGTATTTCTATTCTGTTAAGTTTCTTTTTCTCCATCATATTTTGATTAGTAGTCAGAGTCTAGTAGGGTATGGGGTAGGGTCAGGGATTCAGTATTTCAAATGGAAAATAGGAAAATGAATCTAATGTGTATGCAAATATGTGCTACACAAAAATCTTCCCACTCTCATCCAGAACAATGCTTTGACATTACCTTCGCCCCAAATAAGAAACAATTAGTGGAGAAAAGTTAGAAAATCTGTGAATACATATGTGGAAAGGAAAATGCTCAGGAATTCACAAACTTGTAGGAGGTAGAACGGGTTACAAAAAGAGAGAGGGTAAACACTCCACAAACATGGAGCTCTGCTAGCCTTTTTGAGAAACTGCCTCTGAGGTTGGGCAGTTAAAATATATGTTGTTGTCAGGAGCTTTAGCTTCCTTTGTAGTGAGACCATCAATTCTGGGTCTCCATCTATGTGACCTGGATGACATGGTTTTTTATTTTCTAGTGAACATGAGGCAGCAGTGCTGAATTCTCTCTTTGTAGGTAAACTTTGGCCACTGGGGTCTAAGTATCTAACTGTGTTGTCTGAAAAGCCATTTGGTCATTATCCACTTTCGTGGTGTTTTTTACTGCTGCACTGTGAGTTTGGTATTGGCTTCACGAAATACAAGGAGTTCTACTGGGACACAGTGCTGGAGGATGTACTCTCACGTGTGGTGGGTTACTAAAATGCACCAGTGGGGCTTCAATCCCACATAGCTTTTCAACTTGACAATAGCAACCTGATTCTGGACATTGGCAGGAATCCTCTCCATATAATAAGATGCCTTTACATACAGTCTGCTGGCTGTACCATGTCAGTCACAAGTGATTTCTAAGCCAATGGCAGATCCACGTGGCCCCACCAGAAATGTTTTTTTCACACACCTACACTCCACTGCTCTAGGCCCACTAGTCTGCAGGCTCCAACTTTCTGGCATCTATGTTCTACACTTTTTCCATGAAACCCAGTCAATCAAGGCACTGTCTGGTACAGTCATGATCAGCAACAGGACATCCAGAGGTTCTCCAGTGCAACCTGGTCATGGTAATTTCAAAAAATTCATGGTATTTATCTAGATATTTTTCAATAATGAAGTTGGAGGCACTGTGGGATTCAATTTATACAGGAACCATTAAAAGGTGAGGAATCTCATTTCAATGAAAGGTCTGGAGAACTCTCACAGGCAAGGCTTCCCAAAGAGTGGGCAAAAGGTCACATGAAGCCAGGCCCATTGAGGTCTACAATGTGAATTCCATGTGTGTTTTGACTCTCAACTATGGCTGACAATCTTTCAAAATAAAATCTTGTGATATCCTGGCTGAGATTCCCAGTGCTCTGTGGAAAGTCACCCTGGGCATAGATCTCAGTTTCCAATGGCGAATCTCATGCGTGGCCTCCAAAAATCTCAACACAATTCATGGCAATACTTCTCTGAGCTCAGTTCCACAACTCAGTCTCTAAGGGGAATCACAACAGAGTTCAAGCCCAGGTGGACCCAGGCATCTCTTCCAATTGCCACACAAATGACGACAATTAAAACCAAAACACTCCCACAGGGCCCTCTTCTTCTTTTATATAGACACTAATCATAACCTCTAGCTGGAGGTTTCCATGAGGGGCACAGCCCAAGACAGTGTCAAAAATAATCTCACTTGCCCCTCATTTGCCTAAAGTCAGGGTGGCCTGGACAACATTCCTGTGAAACAGAAGTGATCATATAGGACTGCTGTTAATACTGCTCCACTTCTCAAATTTGAGGCCTACTGACTGTGGGGTATAGATTCTTTGTGTGAATTGGAGTCATGAGAAAACGCAAGCACCTATTGTCCAGCCTCTGCAGGGCTTTGAAGAACTCATTTGACACAAATGATCCCTATTCTCACTTGATGGAGGTCATTAATATTACAGAGGAAGGCGAGAGGCTTCATGTACAATGACTGATCTATTTTTCCATTTTGGTTTTGGATGCCCACATGGGATCTTTCTCTAGATACATCAGGTGCTGAAAATCTAAACCACAGGCTCACACAGGGCCAAGAGGCTGATTCAGACAAATCCCTTTCCAAAGCAATGAAGTAAAAAGCCACAGGTGATTCCCATTCATTTCCATTTGAAAACTCTTTTCTTCAGGCTTCACTAAGGTTTGGCCTGAGGCAAAGACCTTTCTGACATTCAGAGCAACAGAACAATAGGTAATCAAAAGCCCCCAAGCAGGGTTTCTCCTAGGAGACTTTCCTGGTTACTCTGATATGTGAGTTTTCTGAGATGCTCACCATTCCCTTCAGCTATCCAGTACATGGCTATGTCACAGAGCTTGGAGGTGGTACGTATCTTGTACAAAAATACATGATACTAATCTTTAGAGTGGCCAGAATTCAGGAAAAAAATGAGAACATAGGTAGATAGCAGGTGTTGCCCATGGATAAGGCAAGCCTCAGTCCATTCATTAATTGGGAAGGATGCATACTGGGAAGTTTTCTACTAGACAGGACACACCCAATGAGCTATTTTCTTTTCTAATATCTACAAAGAAAAACACAGTGGGATACACAGACACAGAAACAGTCTCCTTGTCAAATGACTTACTAGAAACAGTCCACTCCATACCAAACAAACCTCCTTTTTTTACC
Organism: Callospermophilus lateralis; assembly: GCF_048772815.1. Classification (NCBI taxonomy): domain Eukaryota; kingdom Metazoa; phylum Chordata; class Mammalia; order Rodentia; family Sciuridae; genus Callospermophilus; species Callospermophilus lateralis. Next base: position 273,615 of record NW_027513003.1, on the reverse strand, counting down.
TATTCTCAGATCATGAGAAAAAACCACAAACACAAACCAACACCCACAAATGCACCTCCTTCTTCCAAGTAGGTCTGTGACTATCTGGAGTGTCCTCTGACTGGTAGGACATACGATGTAACCCAGAAATGTCCTTTCTGTCTCAGATCTGGTCTCCTTCGTCAAATCTGTGAATTTGTAAGGAGGCAGTGGTGAGCCAATTCCTATGCTCTCAGGAAAGCCCCCTCTTCAGAGCTTTCTTGGTATTTGGCAACCCTTACATCAGTAGGTACCAAGAAAGACTGACTCTGTCCTTGGTAAATCCAAAGAAATGAGCCCACTGTGACTGCGACTGGGACTGGCTCAGGGTGCCTGGCTTCCTGGATCACAAAATTCAGAGACCTCCATCACCAAGGAAGTGAGGTGAGGTCACTACCTTCAGAAAATGAATGAGGTCACTGTCTTGGCCACCATTTTGTCCTAACAGTTTCTTCCTATTGTCTCCTGACATGGAGGCTGCCCTACTTCCTGTGATACTTTCACATGTTAGAATGGTATAGAAACCATAGTCACCTGGGAACAGCTCTCCACAAAGGCCTGGTTTGGTCCATCTTCCCTACATTAAGAATAGAGAGGCTGACTCAGACACATCCTTTCATCCTGACCATGTTGTTTGCCATGGAATATGACTTTTGTTCTCTCAGGTCCTTCATAGCTGCCTGCATCTTCTCCAGGGATAATTTCTGCATGGATTTTGAGGTACTCAGCAGGTGGAAGATCTCCTAACTTCCTGTATTGTAATACCAACTTTGTCCCTGCTCTTCTGTAAAGTGAGATTGAGGGAATATTGTATGGTCAGGGTTAATAGCATGTTCGATTTGGGTTGGAAATCATTCTGCTGGATGAATAATTGTATTGGGAACCAGCGATATTTATAAGAATATAGAGGGAAAACATAAGTATGAAAACAGAAATCTAGGTAATATTTGAAGCCCAGAAGGATTTGGACCCTTGATTGGGATCCTTAGCTTGAGTTATGTTTTGCACCGAGGTCTCAGTTAAATTGATATACAATGGCATAAGACCCTGTACCTCAGATGATTAAATGTAGAAGAGAACATCCAGTCAAAAAGGGATTGTGCGTAGGATTAGGAAGATAATCAGTAGGTTTAGGAGGAAGAGTGAGTCTAGGATTTGGACCAAATGTTCTTTAGCAATAGGGTTTTGGTTAGAGAGTGAATATAAATGACACCATATGTGAAGAGTCAGGCACAATGATGAACTGGGGAAAATATGTAGGAAAGCAGACATCAATAGAGACATTAGGAAATCTGGCAAAGTATAACATGATAGGATTAGAGATTTTCAACAGGGTTGAGGTTGAATACATAATCTTAAGAAGAAACAAATTTGTAGTCACCAATAAGATTGACATTTGAGAGCATTAGGCAACCTGGACATGGATATATTTAGTAATCCATGTTCACATTCCATTGAGGCTTTGGTACAATCATAAGGGTGACCTTCACATTTTGTGTCCAAAATATTACTGTGATAATATGTATATGAAGATCAGGTGACATGAGTATTTCTTCCACCATTTCTGGGGGAAATATTTTGAAAAGATATAAATTAGTACTGGGGATACTAATAGGCTTACCCTGTGTTCATGAATATAGAGATGATGCATTAATAGTCCATAATGTGAATAAATTATATGACTGGTTCCAAATTTAAATAATGGATTGTATTGATATCTGAAAAAATAGAAGAAATCATTTATTGATATACATACATTCATTCCAACCACTTACATATCTAATGGTTATCTTAGGGTTACCGTTTATCATGAATAGTGAATGAGTTTTGCTTCAAAAATGATTATGGAATCGAAAATAATGTGTTTAGAAAGAAGTCTAGTGAAAATACAAGTCAAGAAACATGGAGAAATATAAGTGTTCTGAAGGAGGAAGTGATTGAAAGTGAACCAAATGTTTATAAATTTGTGAATTTGTGAATGAAAGGATATATTTTATGATGTCTATAAACTGAAGAAATAATAACGTACAAGGTTTGAATAAAAATGAACTTTAATAAACACATCACATCCAATAGGAATCTACTTGCATTGATGTTAAACTTGGTCAGTTACTGTAGAAATATTACGATTTGTAAGCACCCTTCCCTGAAGTTAGTTTTCAGTACTAGGAAACAAATATGTATTTCAGTGGATGTATATTTCTGAGAATAAACTAGTTAAAAGATGATTATAAATCCACATATATGAATATGAATGAATTCAGGTGGTGTATAAGAAGACACATATATTTCATATTTTGGTAAATCTGGAGAATATATATATATATATATAGACACACAAACACACGCACATTATAATGTAGCAATATATATGCCAACTGAAATTCATCATGAAAAATAACTCATCCGCATATCCCAAAATATTCATTTTACTGAACAGTAATATATGTATAGTGTTGTTCATCTAGGAAGCTCACTCATGGGTTGAATTTTCTGTTAAAACAGCGTTTAGGAGGAGTGATCTCTTCTCACAATTTGTATCTGCCAATTCAGCCACCTCACAAGAATGTACATGTGAAACCAGGTAGGATTCTATTTGTGCATATAAAAATACATTTGCTTAATAGGCTACAGAGAAAGGGAGACAGGAATTCACATATTTCTTAACTTTAAAAACACATGGAGAATTATTTCAACAAATAATTGACTAGATTTATAACTCCTACCTTATATCATGCAAAAGGTAAGTCCAACTATACACCATGCTTCCTCTGAAATGCTTGTATTTCTATTCTGTTTGGGTTATTTTTCTCCATTATATTAGGATTAGTAGTCAGAGTTTAGTAGGGTATGGGTTAGTGTCAGGGATTCAGTATTTCAAACAGGAAATTGTAAAATGAATCCAATGTTTATGCAAATATGTGCTAAACAAAATCTTCTCTCTCTCATCCAGAACAATGACTTGACATTCCCTTCGCCACAAGTAAGTCAGAATTAGAGGAGAAGAGTTAGAAAATCTGTGAATATATATTTAGAATGGAAAATGCTCAGGAATTCACAACCTTGGAGTTGATAGAGCAGTTTCCAAAAGTAAGTGACATGGTAAACACTCCACAAACATGGAGATCTGCTGGCCTAAACACTTCTTGAGAAATTGCCTCTGAGCTTGGGCACTTGAAATATATGTTGTTTTCAGGAGCTTTAACTTCCGATGTAGTGAGACCATCAAAGCTAGGTCTGCATCTATGTGACCAGGAGGACATGGTTTCTTATTTTCCAATGAACATGAGGCAGCAGTGCTAAATTCTCTCTTTGTAGCTAAATTGTGGCCACTGGGGCTAAGTGTCTCCCCATGTGGACTGTGAAGCCATTTGGTCATCCTCGACTTTTCGTTTTGTTTCTTGCTGCTGCACTGGGAGTTTGGTATTTGCTTCACGAAATACAAGGAGTTCAAGTGGGACACAGTGCTGGAGGGAGTTCTGTCACGTGTGGTGGGTCAGTGTCTGCATGAGAATGCACCAACTAGGCTTCTATCCCACATAGCTTGCCCCTTGACCATAGCAACCTGATTCTAAACATTGCCGTGAAAAATCTCCATATAACAAGATGCCTTTATATAGAAGGGTCTTCTGGCTGCACCGTGTCTGTCTCAAGGCATTTGAAAGTCAATGGCAGATCCACATGGCCCCACCAGAGATGTTTTATCACACACCTGCACACCACTGCTCTAGGCCCACTACTCAGCAGGCTCCAACTTACTGGCATCTCTGTTCTACACGATTTTCATGATACCTAGTCAATCAAGGCACTGTCTGGTATACTCATGATCAGCAACAGGACATCCAATGGTTCTCCAGTGCCACCTGGTCATGAGAATTTCTAAAATTTTATGGTATTTATCTAACTATTTTTCACAGATGAAGTTGTTGGTACTGTGGGTTTCAATTCATTCAGGATCCATTAAATGTTGAGGAAGCTCATTTTAATGAAGGATCTGGAGATCTCTCACAGGCAAGGCTTCCCAAAGAGTGGCCAAATTGTCACATGAAGCCAGGCCCATTGAGGTCTACAATGTGAGGTCATGTGTGTTTTGACTCTCAACGATGGCTGCCAAGTCTTTCAGAATAAAACCTGTGATATCCTAGCTGAGATTCCCAGTGCTCTCTGGAAAGCCTCCCTGGGCCTAGACCTCAGTTTCCAAGGGCGACTCTCATGTGTGGCCTCCTGAAATCCCAACAACATTCATGGCAATACTTCTCTGAAGTTAGTTCCAAATCTCATTCTCTAAGGGGAATCACATCAGAGTTCAAGCCCAGGTGGACCCAGTCATCTCTTCCAACTACCACACAAATGACCACAATTAAAACCAAAACACTCCCACATGGTTCTCATCTTCTTCCATATAGACACACATCATAACCTGTGAATGGAGTTTTCCATGAGGGGCACAGCCAAACCAGTGCCCAAAATAAGCTCCCTTGCCCCTCATTTGCCTAACGTCAGGGTGGATTGGACATGCTTCCTGTGAACCAGGAGTGATCAAATAGGCCTGCCGTAAATGCTCCACTTCTCCACTTTGAGGCCTTCTTACTGTGGGGATTATATTCTTCTTTTTCTAAATTTTTTTGGAAATTTAATTGGAAAGTTAAAAAAATTGTTTTGCAGAATGTTAAATTTCTAATGGCAAAGCCTTCACCTTGTTTGTGAAGGAAACCTTGATGCCTTGCCAATCTGGTAACATGGAGACACTCAAAATTTTCTTTTACATACTACATGGATGAATGGCTACAGCTCATAGTTTTTTAAAACTGAAAGGCAGATACCAGCAAGTAAGATAACAAATAAAAGACAATTTTATTAAAAAATAAAGTTGTTAAATGACTCAAATATTGGAAATTCAATTCTTTTTATTTTTGGTTGTTCAAAACATTATAAAACTCATGATATATCATCTTTCATACATTTGACTCAATTGGGTTATGAACTCCCATTTTTACCCCAAATACAAATCGCAGAATCACATCAGTTACACACTCACGTTTTTACATAATAGCATACTAGTTATTGTTGTATTCTGCTACCTTTCCTATCCCCTACTATTCCCCCTCCCCTCCCATCTTCCCTCTCTACCTCATCTGCTGTTGTTTAATTCTCTCCCTTGTTTTCCCCTCTTTAGCCTCACAACCTCTTATATGTAATTTTGTGTAACATTGAGTAGTCTCCTACCATTTCCATATGCTTTTCCTTCTCTCTCCCTTTCTCTCCCCCCACTCATCTCTGTTTAGTTTTAATATTTTTCTCATGTTCTTCCTCCCTGTTCTGTTCTTATTTGCTCTCTCTATATAAAAGGAAACATTTGGCATTTGTTTTTTAAGGATTGGATAGATTCGCTTAGCATAATCTATTCTAATGCCATTCATTTCCCTGCAAATTCTATGATTTTGTCATTTTTCAGTGCTGTGTAATACTCAATTGTGTATAGATGCCACATTTTTATTATCCATTCGTCTATTGAAGGGCATCTAGGTTGGTTCCAAAGTCTAGCTATTGTGAATTGTGCCGCTATGATCATCGATGTGGCAGTATCCTTATACTGCTCTCTATTAACATCCTCAGGGAAGAGTCTGAGAAGGGCGATATCTCGGTCAAATGGTGGTTCCATTCCCAGCTTTCCCATGAATCTCCATACTGCCTTCCATATTGTACTCACCAATTTGCAGTCCCACAAGCAGTGTACAAGTGTACCCTTTACCCCACATCCTCACCAACACTTATTGTTGTTCGACGTCATAATGGCTGCCAATCTTACTGGAGTGAGATGGTATCTTAGGGTGGTTTTGATTGCATTTCTCTGACTGCTAGAGATGGTGAGCATTTTTTCATGTACTTGTTGATTGATTGTATGTCCTCCTCTGTGAAGTGTCTGTTAAGATCCTTGGCCCATTTGTTGATTGGGTTATTTGTTATCTCATTGTTTAATTTTTTTGAGTTCTTTGTATATTCTAGATATTAGGGCTCTATCTGAAGTGTAAGGGGTAAAAATTTGTTCCCAGGATGTAGGCTCTCTATTTACCTCTCTTATTTTTTCTCTTGCTGAGAATGATCTCTTTAGATTAAGTAAGTCCCATTTGTTTATTGTTTTTATTAACTCTTGGGCTATGGGTTTCCTATTAAGGAATTTGGAGCCCAACCCCACAGTATGTACATCGTAGCCAACTTTTTCTTCTATCAGACGCAGTGTCTCTGATTTTATATCTGGCTCCTTGATCCATTTTGAGTTAACTTTTGTGCATTGTGAGAGAAAGGGATTCAGTTTCATTTTGTTGCATATGAATTTCCAGTTGTCCCTGCACCATTTGTTGAATATGCTATCCTTCTACCATTGCATGCTTTTAGGCCCTTTTTCAAATATAAGAAAGTTGTAATTTTGTGGATTTGTCTCTGTGTCCTCTATTCTGTACCATTGGTCCATCTGCCTGTTTTGATACCAGTACCACACTGTTTTTGTTACTATTGCTTTGTAGTACAGTTTGAACTCTGGATTCACACTTCCTGCTTAGAATTGCTTTCGCTATTCTGGGTCTTTTGTTGTTCCATATGAAATTCATGATTACTTTATCTATTTCTACAAGAAATGCCATTGGGTTTTTGATTGGCATCGCATTAAACCTGTAGAGAACTTTGGGTAATATCGCCATTTTGATGATGTTATTTCTGCCTATCCATGTACAGGGCATACTTTTCCATCCTCTAACATCTTCTTCTATCTCTCTCTTTAGGGTTCTGTAGATTTCATTGCATAAATCTTTCACCTCTTTGGTTAGGTTGATTCCCAAGTTTTTTATTTTCTTTGAGTATACTGTAAAAGGAGTGGTTTTCCTCATTTAAATTTCAGAAGTTTTGTTGCTGATATACAGGAATGCCTTAGATTTATGCGTGTTGATTTTATATCCTGCCACTTTGCTGAATTCATTTACTAACTCTAGCAGTTTCTTTGTAGACCCTTTTGGGTCTGTTAAATATATTATCATGTCATCCAAAAATAGCGATAATTTAAGTTCTTCTTTTCCTATTTTTAAGTCTTTAATTTCTTTTGTCTGTCTAATTGCTCTGGCTAGTATTTCAAGAACTAAATCGAATAGAAGTGGTGATAGATGGCATCCCTGTCTTGTTCCAGATTTTAAAGGGAATGCCTTCAGTTTTTCTCCATTTACGATGATGCTAGCCTGAGGTTTAGCATATATAGCTTTTACAATGTTGAGGTAAGTTCCTGTTATTCCTAGTTTTTATAGAGTTTTAAACATAAAGGGATGCTGTACTTTGTAGAATGCTTTTTCTGCATCTATCGAGATGATCATATGGTTCTTCTCTTTAAGTCTATTGATGTGGTGAATAGTATTTATTGATTTCCGTATATTGAACCAGCCTTGCATCCCTGGGATGAATCCCTCTTGATCATGATGCACAATTTTTTTATGTGCTTTTGTATTTGATTTGCCAGGATTTTATTGAGAATTTTTGCATCCAAGTTTATTAGAGATATTGGTCTGTAGTTTTCTTTCTTTGAAGTGTCTTTGTCTGGTTTTGGGATCAGGGTGATGTTGGCCTCATAGAATGAATTTGGAAGAACTCCTTCTTTTTCTATTTTTTGAAATAGCTTGAAAAGTATTGGTATTAATTCATCTTTGAACGTTTTGTAGAACTCTGCTGTATAACCATCTGGTCCAGGGTTTTTTTTGGTAGGTAGTCTTTTGAAGGTTTCTTCTATTTCTTCCTTTGTTATTGGTCTATTTAAATTTTGTGTGTCTTCCGGACTCAATCTGGGCAGATCATATGACATAAGAAATTTATCGATATCTTCATTATCTTCTGTTTTATTGGAATATAGGGTTTCAAAATACTTTCGAATTATCTTCTGTATTTCTGTAGTGTCTGTTGTGATATTGCCTTTTTTATCCCATATGTTAGTAATTTGAGTTCTCTCTCTGCTTCTCTTCATTAGCATGGCTAAGGGCCTGTCGATTTAATTTATTTTCAAAGAACCAACTTTTATTTGTTCAATTTTTTTGTTTCAATTTTGTTGATTTCTCCTCTAATTTTAATTATTTCTTGTCTTCTACTACATTTGTTGTTTTGCTCTTTTTTTTCTAGGTTTTTGAGATGTAGTGTGAGATCATTTATTTGTTGTTTTTTTCTTTTTTTGAGGAAAGAATTCCAAGAAATGAATTTCCCTCTTAAAACTGCTTTCATTGTTTCCCACAGAATCCGGTATGTTGTGTCTGTATTTTCATTTGTATCTAAGAGATTTTTTTATCTCCTCCTTTATGTCTTCTGTAACCCATTGATTATTCAGTAACATATTGTTCATTTTCCATGTGATGTAGAATTTTTCCTTCCTTCTTCAATCATTAATTTCAGGTTTCATTCCATTATGATCAGATATGGTGCATGGTATTATCTCCATACTTTTATATTTACTAAGAGTTTCCATATGGCATAATATATGGTCTATATTTGAGTAGGACCAATGTGCTGCTGAGAAGAACATGTATCCACTTTATGATGTTTGATATATTCTATATATGTTGGTTAAGTCTAGGTTATTGATTGTGCTATTGAGTTCTATAGTTTCTTAATTCAGATTTTCTCTAGAGGATCTGTCCAATGGCGAGGGTTGTGTGCTGAAGTCACCCGTAATTATTGTGCTATAGCCTATATGACTCTTGAACTTGAGGAGAGTTTGTTTTATGACTTGGCACCACCATTGTTTGGTGCATACAAATTGATAATTTTTATGTCTTGTTGGTGAATGTTTCCTCTTAACAGTATATAGTGTCCTTCTTTATCACTTTTGATTAACTTAGGTTTTAAGTTGATTTTATTCGATATGAGTATGGCCACTCCTTCTTGCTTCCGAGGGCCAACAATGGCTGCGAAGTCTTTCAGAATAAAATCATGTGATTTCCTGGCTGAGATTCCCATTGCTCTGTGGAAAGCCACCTTGGGCCTAGATCTCAGTTTGAAAGGGTGACAATCATGCGTGGCCTCCTAAAAACCAACACAATTCATATCAATACTTCTATGAGGTACGTTCCAGAACTCAGGCTCTAAGGGGAATCACACCAGAGTTCAAGCCCAGGTGGACCAAGTCATGTCTTCCAACCCCCACACAAATGACCACAATTAAAACAAAAAAACTACCACATGGCCCTCATCTTCGTCCATAAAGACCCTCATCAAAAGTTCTGGATGGAAGTTTCCATGAGGGTTGCAACTAAAGACAGTTTTCAGAATAAGCTCCCTTGCCTCTAATTTCCCTAAAGTCAGGGTGGCCTGGACACCCTTCCTGTGAACCAGGAGTGATCAAAAAGGCCTGCCATTAATTCCGCTTTGTTTCTATAATTTGAGGCTTACTGAATGTCAAGTATAGATTTTTTATGTGATTTGGAGTCATGAGAAAATCCAAGCACATCTGGAGAGCATTCAAGAATTCATTTGACAAAGAGGATCCCTAATCTCACTTGAAGGGGGTCAGGAACCTAACAGAGAAAGGCAAGAATCTTCATCCACAATGACTGCTTTTTTTGCCATTTTGGTTTTGAATGCACACATGGGATCTTTCTTTAGATCCATCAGGTGCAGAGAATCGAAGCCACAGCCTCACACAGGGCCAAGAGGCAGATTCAGACAAATCCCTTTCCAAAGCAATTAAGCAAAGAGCCACAGGTGATGCCCATTTATTTCCATTCGAAATTTTTTCTTCAGGCTTCACAAAGGGGTGGCCTGAGGCAAACACCTTCCTGACATTCAGGACAACAGAACCTTGATTGGTATACTGAGCTTGAATTATGTTCTGCACCGAGGTCTCAGATAAATCGATATACAATGGCATAGGACCGTGTACCTCGGATGATTGAATGTAGAAGAGAACATCCAGTCAAAAAGGGATAGTCTGTAGGATTAGGAAGATAGTCAGTAGGTTTAGGAAGAAGAGTGAGACTAGGAGTTGGACCAAAAGTTCTTTAGCAATAGGGTTTCAGTTAGAGAGTGAATGTAAATGTCAGCACATCTGAAGAGAAAGTCACAATGATGAACAGGGAAAAATATGTAGGAAAGCAGATATCAATAGAAAGATTAGGAAATCAGGCAAAGTATAAAGTGAGTGATAGGATTAGACATTTTCAACAGGCTTGAGGTTGAATATATAATCTTAGGAAAAAACAAATATGTAGTAATCAATAGGATTGACATTTGAGAGCATTAGGCACCCTGGACATGGATGTTTTTAGTAATCCATGGTCACTTTCCATTTAGGCTTTGGTACAATCATATGTGTGACCTTTGCATTTTGTGTCCAGAATACTACCGTGATAAAATTTATATGTTGATAAGGTGACATGAGTATTTCTTCCACCATTATGGGGAGTAATATTCTGGAAACTTATAAATTAGTACTGGTGATACAAATAGGTGTACCTTGTGTTGATCATTATTGAGATGTTGCATGAATAGACCAGATTGTGAATAAAGTATATAACTGGTTCCAACTTTAAATAATGGATTGAGTTTGCATCTGAAAATGTATTGGAAATCTTATATTGATATATATACAATCATTCCAACCAGTTATATATGTAATGGTAATATTAGGGTTACGGTTTATCGTGAAGAGTGAGTATTGCTTCAATAATGATTATGGAATCAAAAATAATGTGTTTAGAAAGAAGTCTAGTGAAAAGACCAGTAAAGAAACATGGAGGAATACATGTGTTCTGAAGTAGTAAGTAAATGAGAGTGAACCAAATGCCTATCATTTTGTGAAGTTGTGGGTGAAAAAATATATCCTATGATGTCCATATACTGAAAAAATAGTAATGTACCAGTGTTGAGTAAAAATGAACTTCAAAATACACATCATGTCCCATAGCAATCTACTTGCATTGATGTTAAACTGGGTCAGGTACTGTAGAAATATTAGGATTTGTATGCACCACCTACTGAACTTAGTATTCAGTAGTAGGAAACCAATATGTATTACAGGTGTATAAATATTGCTGAAAATAATCTTGTAAAAATTGGATTTTGAACCCACATACATGAATATAAATGAATTTAGGGAGTGTATAATAAGACACATATTTTTCATATTTTTTTAAAATCTGGAGAATATATATACATATATATATATATAATATATATATATAATATATATACATATATATACATATATAATATATATATATATGTATATATATACACATATATATTTTTTTCCAGATTTAAAAAAAAATACATACACACACACACACACATTAATATTTAGCAATATATATGCCAATCGAAATTCATCATGAAATATAATTCATCCACATATCCAAAAATATTCATTTTACTGAACATGGATTTATGTATAGTGTTTTTCACTAGGAAGCTCACCCATAGGTTGAATTTTCAGTCCCATCATTATTTAGGGAGAGTCATCTGTTCTCACAATTTTATATTCCAAAATCAGGGAGCTCACAAGATTGTCTGTGTGATACCAGGTAGGATATTATATATATATGTATAAAAAAATACATGTGCTGAATAGGATACAGAGAAAGGGAGACAGGAATTTATATATGTGATAATTTTAAAAAATCATGGAGAAATATTACAATGAAAAGTTGACTAGATTTAAAAAACATACTCTTGATAATGCAGAAGGCAAATAGAAGTATACACCATGCTTCCTATGAAAGGCCTGTATTTCTATTCGGTTAGGTTTCTTTCTCTCCATGATATTAGGATTAGTAGTCAGAGTCTAGTAGGGTATGGGTTAGTGTCAGGGATTCAGTATTTCAAAAGGAAAAAAGGAAAATGAATCTAATGTGTATGCAAAAATGTGATACACAAAAATCTTCCCTCTCTCATCCAGAACAATGCCTTGACATAACCATCGTTAAAAGTAAGACACAATTAGAGTAGAGGAGTTAGAAAATCTGAATATATATGTGGAATGGAAAATGCTCAGGAGTTCACAACACTGGAGGTGGTAGAACAGTTTCCAAAAGTAAGGGAGAGGGTAAACAATCCAGAAACATGGAGCTGTGCTGGCCTTGAGACTTCTTGAGAAACTTCCTCTGAGGTTGGGAACAAGAAATATATGTAATTGTTAGGAGATTTAGCTTCGTTTGTAGTGACACCATGAAATCTGGGTCTGCATCTCTATGACCTGGAGCACATGGTCCTTATTTTCTAATGAACATGAGGGAGCAGTTCTGAATTCTCTCTTTGTAGGTAAACTGTGGCCACTGGGAGCTAAGTGTCTTTCCGTGTGGACTGTGAAGCCATTTGGTGATCCTCCACTTTCCAGGGTGTTTCTTACTGCTGCACTGGGAGTTTGGTATTTGCTTCACGAAATACAAGGAGTTCAACTGGGACAAAATGCTGGAGGGAGTTCTGTCATGTGTGGTTGGTCAGGGACGCAAAGAGAATGTACGAACCAGGCTTCTATCCTACATAGCTTTCCCCTTGACTATAGCAACCTGATTCTGAACATTGCCCTGAAACCTCTCCATATGACAAGATGCCTTTACATATAAAGGTCTCCTGCCTGCACCATGTCAGTCGCAAGTCTTTTGAAGCCAATGGAAGATCCAGGTGGTCCTACCAAAAATATTTATTTACACACCTACAGTCCACTTCTCTAGGCCCACTACTCATTAGGCTCCAAATTACTGGCATCTCTGTTCTACACCATTTTCACAAAAACCAGTCAATCAAGGCACTCTTTGGTACACTCATGATCAGCAACAGGAAATCCAAAGTTTATCCAGTGCCACCTGGTCATGGGAATTTCAAAAATTTTATGGTATGAATCTAGTCATTTTTCAAAAATGAAGTTAGAGGCACTGTGGGTTTCAATTAATTCAGGAACCATTAAATGGTGAGGAAGCTCATTTCAATGAAAGCTCTGGAGAACACTCACAGAAAAGCCTTCCAAAAGACTGGCCAAAAGGTCACATGAATCCAGACACATTGAGGTGTACAATGTGAGGTCCATATGTGTTTGGACTCTCAACTAGGGCTGCCAAGTCTTTAAGAATTAAATCATGTGATATCCTGGCTCAGAATCCCCGAGCTCTGTGGAAAGCCATCCTGGGCCTAGATCTCAATTTCCAAAGGCGATTCTCACGTGTGGCCTAGTAAAATCCCAAGAGAACTCACGACAATACTTCTCTGAGGTCAGATCCAGAACTCATTCTTTAAGGGGAATCACACCAGAGTTCAAGCCCAGGTGATCCGAGTCATCTTTTCCAACTACCACACAAATTACCACAATTAAAACAAGAACACTCCCATATGGCCCTCATCTTCTTTCATATTGACACTCATCATAATTTTGCTGGAGGTTTCCATGAGGGGAGCAGACTAAGACAGTGTTCTTAGTTGACCCTCATTTGCCTATAGTAAAGGTGGCCTGGACACCCATCCTGTGAACCAGGAGTGATCAAATAGGCCTGCCATTAATACCGCTCCAATTCTCCAATTTGAGGCCTACTGACTGTTTGGTTTAGATTCTTTATGTGAATTTTAGTCATGAAATAACCAAGCACCTATGGGCTAGCCTCTGCAGGTTTTGAAGAACTCATTTGACCCAAAGGATCCCTATTTTCACTTGATGGAGTTCAGGAACCTTACAGAGGAAGTCGAGAGACTTCATCCCAATGGCTGCTCTTTCTGCCATTTTTCCTTTGGATGCAAACATGGGAACTTTCTTTAGATCCACAGGTGCTGAGAATCTAAGCCTCAGCCACACACAGGGCCAGGGGGCTGATTCAGTCACATCCCTTTTCAAAGCACTTAAGAAAAGAGCCACAGGTATGCCCAATCATTTCCATTTGAAAACTGTTTTCTTCAGGCTTCACAAAGGGGTGGCCAGATGCAAAGAACTTCCTGACATTCAGGGCAACAGAACAATAGGTAAGCAAAAGGCCCAAAGCAGGGTTTCTCCACTGAGACTTTCCTCGTCACACTGATATCTGAGTTTTCTGAGATGCTCGCCATCACCTACAGCTATCCAGTACATGGCTATGTCACAGAGCTTGGAGGTGGTACATATCTTGGACACAAAACCATGAGCCTATTCTTGAAATTGGCCGGAATTCAGGACGAAAATAGAAACTTAGGAAGGTAGCAGGTGTTGCTCATCGATAAGGCAAGCTACAGTCCATTCATAAACGGGGCAATATGAATGCTGAGAAGCTTTCTACTAGACACGACACATCCATTGATGAATTCTCTTTTCTAATGTCTACAACCACGGAAACAGTGGAATACACAGACATAGAAACACTCGCCCTGTGAAAAGACTTACTAGAAACAGTCCACTTCAAATGAAACAAACCGACTGTCCTACCTATTCTCAGAAAATGAGACAAAACCACAAACCCACAACCACACCCACAAGGCACCTCCTTCCCCTAAGTAGGTCTTTGACTATCCGGAGTGTCCTCTGACTTGTAGGCCATAATACGTTCCCCCGAAATGGCCTGTCCTGTCTCAGATCTGGTCTCCTTGGCAAACTCTGTGAACTTCTCAGGAGCCAACGGTGAGCCACTAACGACTTTCTCAAGAAAAGCCCCGCTTCCGAGCTTTCCTGGCATTTGGCCTTCTCACGTCTGAAGGTACCAAGAAAGACTGACTGCATTTAGTAAATCCAAACAAGTGAGACCATAGGGACTGGGACTGGGACTGGCTATGGGTGCCTGGCTTCCTGGATCCAAAGTTCAGAGAGTTCCATCACCATGGAAGTGAGGTGAGGTCACTTCCTTCCTGAACTGAATGAGGTCCCTGTCTTGGCAACCACTTTGTCTTAACTGTTACTTCCAAGGGTCCCATGAGATTGAGGCTGCCCCTACTTCCTGTGACACTTTCACAAGTTAGAATGGTATATCAACCATAGGCACCCAGGAATAGATCTCCACACAGGCCTGTTTTGGTCCATGTTCTCTACATTAAGAAGAGAATCTGATTCAGACACAACCTTTTATCCTGACTGGGTTGTTTGCCATGGAAGATGACTTTTGGTCTCTCAGGTCCTTCATAGCTGCCTACATCTTCTCCAGGGATCATTTCTGCATGGGCCTTTGAGGTTATCAGCAGGTGGAAGTTTCCCTACATTTCTGTATTGTAAAATCAACTCTTTCCCTGCTGTTCTATAAAGTTAGATTGAGGGAATAGTGTATGATTATGGTTAAAACATGTTTGATTTGGGTTAGAAATCATTGTGCTGGATGAATAATGGTATTGGGAACCTGCTATGTGTATAAGAATATATAGTTGTAATATATGTATGAAAAAAGAAATCTAAGTATGATTTGAAGGCCAGAAGGGCATTGGGCCCTTGATTGGGATACGCAGCATTGAATTACGTTCTGCAGAGATGTCTCAGATAAATCGATATACAATGGCATAGGACCTTGTACTTTGCATGAATTAATGTAGAAGGAACATCCAGTCAAAAAGGGATAGTCGGTAGTGAAAGGTTAATAAAATAGGTACTTGCTATTTCCTGTTTTTCTGTATGCTTAAAAAAACACTGTTGAAATCTTGAGAAATGTTTGCTAATCTTGTTCTAGAATGTACTGTTCCCAACTGCCAAACTGCAGAATGTACTGCCACACTCGGTGTCACGCGAACCGCCCACTCACCCTTACACATCAGTAAACTTCCCTCCCTTCCATCTCCAAGGAATGTATGTAAGCTCTGCATAAGCTGTTCTCAGAGCTCTCTGATCTATTTAATTTAGCTGTGAGCCCCAGCAAGCTGGACCCAAAATAACTTTTTGCTGTTGCATGAGACAGTCTCTTGGTAGTCTCTTCCTCCAACACTCACCTGACCTTTACATATTGAGGTTCCACCGAGTTCCGGCAGTGGCGGATGAGAGACCCCAACGGGCTCCTCTCGGAGCAAGTAAGGCGCCTCTTTCTGGTTTCAGGTGTCATGATAGGGCTTGGCAAAATTGCTGGCGATGAAGAGCCTGGGGTCTCTCCGACGGTGGCTGAGAGACGTGTCACAGAGACATAGGGCACCTCCCTGGGGGACCCCAAAGAGGACTCGGAGAATCAAGGAACAATTGCTTCATCGACTCAGTGATATTTTCTTTTAGATTCGGTATTGCCATCCTATCGGGTTTTGCCGGCTACGCATTCCTGGTCTCAGTGTTGGATGTCCATTGCCTGTCTTTATGGTCTTGTCTTATCTGTGTCATGTGTCTTTGCTTTTACTGTTTGTGTACCTTTCATTATGGGACAGAGCACTTCAATGCCTCTGTCCCTGACCCTTGATCACTGAACCAAAGTCCGCTTAAGGGCTCAGAATCTTTCTTTTTTTAGTAAAACGCTGGACCTGGCAGACTCTCTGTGCCTCAGAATGGCCCATCTTTGGAGTCGTATGGCCCCAAGAAAGATCTTTCTACTTCCCACTAATTTATAAAGTCAGAGATATTGTCTTTCAGCCAGGGCCACATAGCCATCCTGATCAACAGCCATATATCTTAACTTTTCAGGACCTCTGCAAATCTCCTCCTCCATGGGTGAAGCCTTTCCTTGCCCATGCCTCTGCTCATACTTCTTCCCACATGATCTCTCAAACCCTCACCTCTTCCTCCTCCTCCACCCTCTGTTTTCCCTGAGTCAGAAGATTTGACTCTACTGGACTCTTCCTCCTCTCCTTATCCCCTGCCCTCGTCCCCTAACACACAACACACTCTAAGTGATTCCCCTGCTGCTGACTAAGCCTCTCTACCATTGGAGGAAGCTAAGCTGGTAATAGGATCTGATAATGGACCGATGTTCATGGCCCAGGTAAGTCAGGGGTTAGCCAGGAACCTGGGGATTAATTGGAAGTTATATTGTGCTTATAGACCCCAGAGTTCAGGACAAGTAGAAAGAATGAATAGAACCATTGAAGAGACCTTAACGAAATTAAGCTTAGAGACCAGCATAAAAGATTGGACTGTGCTCCTGACTTATGCAATGTTTCATGCAAGAAAAAATCCTTCTGTTTCTTTGAGTAACCTTACCCCCTGAGAAATTCTCTATGGTGGCCCTCGTCCAGTAAGGGTCCTAAGCCCAACTGTAAGACCTAAGGATCCATTTCACACCCTCTTGGGTGACAGACTTAAAGCTCTTGAAAGAACTCAGTGATACCTGTGAAAATAGCTGGCCACTGCCTACCAAACTGTGTACCAGGGGATTCCACATCCATATCAAATAAGAGACTTCATGTATGTAAGATGACATCAGGTGTCATCCATGGAACCCTGCTGAAAAGGACCATACCAGGTGTTACTTATAACACCTACAGTGGTAAAGGTATACAGAATCACTTCCTGGATCCATGCCTCTCATCTCAAGCCTGCTCCTTGTCCAGAATCTTTCTGGAAACTGGAAAAGACTGGTAACAGTTTCAAATTGTGTATTCGCCATGTGGATAAGGTTATATACTCTCCCCTTGGCCACAAGTAGTCCTAACCCTCATCAGCCTTTTAAGCAGCGATGGCTGATCACAAATCCTACTGGAAAAGTGTATAATCTATCTCACATACATCCCCCTTAGGGACCTGGTGGCCATCTCTCCACCCAGACATTTGTCAGCTGGCCATAGGTTTTTTCTATTGGGATATCCCTGATGAAGAAAATCCCACTAAAATACCATTAAAACCCTTGTGTACCATAGATAATGGAAACAAACATTATGGATGTAGGGACACGCGAGCCAGATGCAGGTTGGCTAGCCTAGATTACTTGTTTGCCCGGGAAACTATCAAAGCCACAAACAGTAACGGCTGTGTGGGGGAAAAACCGACTTCTTCTGTATGTCATGGAGATGTGAGCATGCAGAGGCTGCCTGATGGAACCCAATACTTCATCAAATTCAGTACACAGCATTGGCCATATTACCAAGTAGACAACAGAAAAAGGATGGCCCCCAGAGGGGTCTCTAGATCCTCAAATTTTGCGTGACCTTTTTAACTTCTGCAAGTGCTCAAAAGGGTGAAAGGAGATTCCCCTATGTGGAAGCCCTTTCCCTCCTTCACTCACATCCTGAACTATGCTTCTCCAATAGATTTTTATCCTCAGCCTTCTGCTCCAGACGCTCTGCTGTCACTCCCACCTCAGCAACGTGATTTCTCCCCTCCAATTACTAGATCAGAATCCCAAACCTCCACCAGTTCTCAGACAATTGCCCGCTTGTGAGGTAGCAGGTACTGAGGTACCCCTCCACCCACTCACTCCTCTCTCTTCCTGTCAGTGCCCACACCGGGTCCCACCAGGTCCTCTTTCCAGCTAACCCAAAGCTCAAACGAGCTGAGGAGAGCTCTCAGACCCTTATCCAAGATGTAATATAAATGGCCATTAAAGTTGCTTTGTCATCACTGAAAACAGGTTACTAAAATTTAAAGTCCCTCACAGGATTTTGGGATACTCACTCCCGTTTTCTGCTCTGCTCTACCTGTTCTACTGCTCAAGTTTTTTGCTAGGAAATTCCCAAACACCTTCCCAATTATTCTTTTACATCTCTCTTTTTCCTCATTCTCAGATCCTCGGAGCTTCTCTCAGCCCCACCTTCCCCGTATTCCCCCTCTGTACCAGGCCCACAGAAAAGTCTTAAATGTCCTTCTCCAGAAGTCTTCACCATGGCTGACTTTAGAACTTTCAGCATAGAGTTTCTATAAAGAGTTCAATGTAGATAAACTTTCTCTTTTTGTATTGCCCTGTTATACTTGGCCACTGGCTAAAAAACTCAGTACTTCTAAGCTAGACAACCCCTAACTAGTTTTTCACAAAATATGTGAACAAGTCCTCTGGCCTTCAGCTGGGGCTTCACAGAAATGGCCACATTTCTAAGATAAAGAAATTACCAACTGGGCTCCGTTGTAACAGCTGGCAGGGGGAAAATAAGAAAGGGAATAAAAAGCTCTCCTCCTCCCAGGTGTCCTTGAAAATTTAACTTGCCCAGAACAGAGGAAAAATCAGAAACATATACTGCTTTTTTGAACTTCTGCAGACTGTAAACTTCTGAGCCCCATCCCTTATATGTTGGGTACACAATTCTGAAACTACCTAAACTTGAGTTTCAGGGGACTAATTGATTACAACAGAAGCAATGCCCTCTGAATCCAGTTGCAACAATATAGGACTGTTTCCCTGTCTTCAGTGCTATCTTAGGTGCCTTGCCTTGTCTGTCCCTACAACAGCATAATTCTATATACTTAAACATTGTTTATGTTTTCATGAAATGGTCAACAGATGTGATTATTTTGAAATGTTGCAGATGTTTCCCAGAAAGCTCTATCATGACGCAGTTTTGTTTGAAGATCAAATAGGGGGGGCATACAACCGGTTCCACTGGGAACTTGTATCCCTCACTTTAGCCATCCTATTAGGAATAGGAGTTGCTGCACGGGTGGGCACAGGAACCACTGCCATTGTTCATGGGACACAACAAATGACCCAATTAGAAGAAGCAATAGAGCAAAACTAAGATATTAGAAACCTCCATCAGAGCTTTGCATGAATCTTTAACCTCTCTCTCTGAAGTTGTTTTAAAGAACAGTTGAGGGTTGGACCTCCTCTTCATTAGAGAAGGGGGCCTTTGTGCTGCATTGAGGGAAGAATGTTGTTTTTATGCTGACCATACTGGAGTTGTAATAAAATCTATGAGTAAATTTAAAAGACACCTTGAAGAGCATCAACAAGAGAGAGAGGCCCAAAAAGGGTGGCTTGAGTCTTGGTTCACACACTCCTCCTGGTTAACTACGTTTATATCAACCCTGGCCGGTCCAATAATAATCCTCATATTATTACTAACTATAAAATCCTGTTTGCTCAACCGTGTAATTTCTTTTCTCCAGGCTCAAATTGGACGAGTTAAACTTATGGTAATACCCCACTAGCAGACATAGAATGTGACACCCTCCAATGATCATTTTTATGATTAAAAGTAGCCAGAAGAAGAAGTGGGGAATTAAAGTTTAATAAAATAGGTACTTGTCACTTCTTGTTTTTCTGTATGCTTAACAAAACACTATTGAAATCTTGAGAAATGCTTGCAAATCTTGTTCCCAGAATGTTCTGTCCCCAACTGCCCAACTGCAGAATGTACTCCCTCACCCAGGTGAATGCAAACCACCCTCTCACCCTGACCCATCAATAAAATTCCCTCCCTGCCCTCTCCAGGGAAAGTATATAAGCTCTATTTAAGCTATTCTCAGGGCTATCTGCTCTATTCAAGTGATCTCTGAGCCCCAGCATGCTGGACACCCAAAAAACCCTTTGATGTTGCAAGAGATAGTCTGTTGGTGGTCTCCTCCTCTGAAGCTCGCCCCACATTTACTTGGATGATTGAATGTAGAAGAGAACATTCAGTCAAAAACGATAGTCTGTAGCATTAGGAAGATAGTCAGTACTTTTATGAAGAAGGGTGAGTATAGGAATTGGAAAAAAATTTCTTTAGCAATAGGGTTTCGATTAGAGAGTGAATGTAAATGTCAGCACAGGTGAAGAGTCAGTCACAATGATGAACTGGGGAAAATATGTAGGAAAGCATATATCAATAGAGACATTACAAAATCAGGCAAAGTATAAAGTGAGTGATAGGATTAGATATTTTGAACAGGGTTGAGTTTAAATATATAATCTTAGGAAGAAACAAATATGTAGTCACAATTAGGATTGACATTTGAAAGCATTAGGCAAATTTCAGGTGGATGAATATTTCTCAGAATAATCTTGTGAATAGTTGATTATAAATCCACATAATAAACGTGAATGAATTTAGGGAGTGTATATAAGACACATATATTTCACATTTTGAAAAATAGGAGAGTGTATATATATATATATATATATATATATATATATATATATATATATATACATACAAAACACACACACAGACATAAAAGTAGCAAAATATATGTCAATCAAAATTCATTATAAAATATATATCATCCACAGATCTAAAAATATTAATTTTACTGAACATGGATTTATGTATAATGCTGTTCAACTAGCAAGCTCAACCATAGGTTGAATATCCAATTCCAACAAGTTTAGTAGGAGTGATCTCTTCTAACAATTTGTATCTGCCAAGTCAGCCACCTCACAAGAATGTACGTGTGGTACCAGGGAGGAATCTATATGTGCATATAAGAATACAGAGAAAGGGAGACAGGAATTCACATATTTGTTAACCTTAAAAATACATGGACAACTATTTCAACAATAAATTGACTAGATTCATAACTCCAACTCTGTATCATGCAAAAGAAAAGTACAACAATACACCAGGCCT
Source organism: Callospermophilus lateralis (assembly GCF_048772815.1). Taxonomy (NCBI): domain Eukaryota; kingdom Metazoa; phylum Chordata; class Mammalia; order Rodentia; family Sciuridae; genus Callospermophilus; species Callospermophilus lateralis. Next base: position 252,252 of record NW_027513003.1, on the reverse strand, counting down.
ACTCTGAACTGCTTGTATTTCGATTCTGTTTGGGTTATTTTTCTCCATCATATTAGAATTAGTAGTCAGAGTCTGGTCGGGTATGGGTTAGAGTCAGGGATTCAGTATTTTGAATGGAAAATAGAAAACTGAATCCAATGTTTATGCAAATATATGCTACAGAAAATTCTTCCCACTCTCCTCCAGAACAATGCCTTGACATTACCTTCACCCCAAGTAAGACACAATTAGAAGAGAAGAGTTAGAAAATCTGTGAATACCTATCAGGAATGGAAAATGCTCCAGATTTCACATCTTTGGAGGCGGTAGAGGAGTTTCCAAAAGTAAGGGACAGGGTAAACACTCCACAAATATGGAGCTCTGCTGGCCTAAAGACTTTTTGAGAATCTGCCTTTAAGGTTGGGCACTTAAAATATATGTTGTTTTCAGGAGCTTTAGCTTTATTTGTAGTGAGACAATCAAAGCTCGATCTGCATCTATGTGACCTGGAGGACATGGTTATTTATTTTTCAATAAAAATGAGGCAGCAGTGCTGAATTCTCTCTTTGTAGGTAAACTGTGGCCACTGAGGGCTAAGTGTCTCCCCGTGTGGACTGTGAAACAACTTGGTCATCCTCCAATTATCGTGGTGTTTCTTGCTGCTGCACTGGGAGTTTGGAATTTGCTTCATTAAATACAACGAGTTCAAATGGGAAACAGTGCTGAAGGGAGTTCTGTCAGCTGTGGTGTGCAGGGTCTCCAGGAGAATGCACCAACCAGGGTTCTATCCCACGTAGCTTGCCCCCTTGACAATAGCAACATGATTCTGAACATTGCCCTAAAACCTCTCCATATAAAAATATGCCTTTACGTATATGGGTCTGATGGCTGCACCATGTCAGTCTCAAGCCATTTGGAAGCCAGTGGAAGATCCACATGGCCCCACCACAGATGTTTTATCACTCACTTCCGTAACACTTCTCTAGGCCCACTACTCACTAGGCTTCTACTTACCAGCATCTCTGTTCTACACCATTTTCCTGAAACCCAGTCAATCAAGGCCCTGTCTGGTATATTCATGATCATCAACAGGACATCAAAGGTCCTCCAGTGACATCTGGTCATGGGAATTTTAAAAATTTCATGGTAATTATCTAGCAATTTTTCACGGATGAATTTGGAGGCACTGTGGTTTGCAATTCATTCAGGAACCATTAAAGGGTTAGGAAGCTAATTTCAGGGAAAGCTCTGGAGCACTCTCACAGGCAAGGCTATCCAAAGAGTGGCCAAAAAGTCACATGAAGCGAGGCCAATTGAGGTCTATAAAGCGAGGTTCATGTGTGTTTTGAATCTCAATAATGCATGCCAAGTCTTTCAGAATAAAATCATGTAATATCCTGGCTGAGATTCCCAGTGTTCTGTGGAAAGCCAACCTGTGCCTAGATCTCAGGTTCCAATGGCAACTTCATGCCTGGCCTCCTAAAATCCCAACACAATTCATGGCAATACTTCTCTCAGGTCAGTTCCAGAACTCAGTCTATAAGGAGAATCACACCAGAGTTCAAGTCCAGGTGGACCCAGACAACTCTTCCAACCGCGACTCAAATGAAAACAATTAAAACCAAAATACTCCCTCATGGCCCTATTCTTCTTCCATATAGACACTAATCATAACCTCTTCCTGGAGTTTTCCATGAGTTGTGCAGCCCAAGAGAATGTCCAAAATAAGCTTCTTGCACCTCTTTTGCCTAACTTCAGGGTGGCCTGGGCACCCTTCCTGTGAATCAGGAGTGATCAAATAGGCCTGCCCTTAATACTGCTCCGCTTATCCAATTTGAGGCTCTCTGACTGTGGGGTCTAGATTCTTTATGTGAATTGGAGTCATGAGAAAAGCCAAGACAGTGTCCAAAATCAGCTCGCTTGCCCCTCATTTGCCTAAAGTCAGGGTGGCCTGGACACCGTTTCTGTGAACGAGGAGTGATCAAATAAGCCTGCCGTTAATACTTCTGTGTTTCTCCAATTTGACGCCTACTGATTTCAGGTAACAATTCTTTATGTGATTTGGAGTTATGCGAAAACCCAAGCACCTCTGCAGGGAATTGAAGAACTCATTTGACCCAAAGAATCCCTATTCTCACTTGATGGAGTTCAGGAAATTAACAGAGGAAGGCAAGAGACTTCATCCATAATGAATGATTTTTTTTTTTGCCATTATGGCTTTGGACGCACACATGGGACCATTCTTTAGATCCATCAGGTGCTGAGAATCTAAGTCATAGACACAAACATGGCCAAGAGACTAATTCAGACACATCCCTTCCCAAAGCAATTAAGCAAAGAGCCACAGGTGATGACATTCATTTCCATTTGAAAACTGTTTACTTCAGGCTTCACAAAGTGGTGGATTGAGGCAAAGAACTTCCTGACATTCAGTGCAAAACAACAATAAGTAAGCAAAAGGCCCAAAGCAGGGTTTCTCCACTGAGACTTTCCTGGTCACACTGATATCTGCATTTTCTGAGATGCTCGCCATTCTCTTCAGCTATCCAGTACATGGCCATGTCACAGAGTTTGGAGTTGGTACATATTTTGGACACAAATCCATGAGCCTATTCTGGATAGTGGCCAGAATTCAGGAAGAAAACAGCAACTTAGAAAGATAGCAGGTGTTGCACATCAAAAAGACAATCTGCACTCCATTCATATATTGGGCAGGTTGAATTATGGGAAGATTTACACTAGACAGTACACATCCATTAATGCATTCTCTTTTCCAGTATCTACAACAACGGACACAGTGGGATACACAGACATAGAAACACTTGCCTTGTCAAATGACTTACTAGAAACTGTCCACTCCAAACCAAACTAACCGCCTTTCCCATCTATTCTCAGAACATGAGACAAAACAATAAACCCATACCCACTCCCACAAAGGCACCTCCTTCCCCCAATTAGGTCTGTGACTATCCAGATTGTCCTCTGACAGGTGGGCCATACTATGTTCCCCTGAAATGGTCCGTCTTCTCTAAGATCTGGTGAAATATAAGTATGAAAACAGAAATCTAGGTATGATTTGAAGCCCAGAAGGGTTTTTCCCTTGATTGGGATACTTAGCTTTGAATTATGCTCTGCAAAGTTGTCTCAGATAATTCGATATACAATGGCATAGGACCTTTTACATTGGATGATTGAATGTAGAAGAGAACATCCAATCAAAAAGGGATAGTCGGTAGGATTAGGAAGATAGTCGGTAGGTTTAGAAAGAAGAGTGATTAAAGGATTTGGACCAAAAGTTCTTTAGCAATAGGGTTTCGATTATAGAGTGAATGTAAATGTCAGCACATATGAAGTGTCAGTCACTAGGATCAACTTGGGAAAATATGTAAAAAAGCAGATATCAATAGAAACATTATGAAATCAGGCAAAGTATAAAGTGAGTGATAGGATTAGACATTTTCAACAGGGTTGAGTTTGAATATATAAATTAGGAAGAAACAAATATGTAGTCACCAATAGGATTGACAATTGACAGCATTAGGCCACCTGGACATGGATGTTTTTAGTAATCCATGTACACTTTACATTTAGGCTTTGGTACAATCATAAATGTGACCTTTACATTTTTTTTGTCCAGAATATTACTTTGATTAAATGTATATGTACATCAGGTGACATGAGTATGTCTTCCACCATTTCTGCGAGCAATATATTGAAGATGTAAAATTAGAATCGGGGGTACAAAGAGGTGTACCCTGTGTCTATGAATATAGAGATAAAGCATGAATAGACCCTAATGTGAATAAATAATATAACTTTTTTCAACTTTAAAAAATGAATTGATCTAATATCTGAAAAATTACAGGAAATTGTATATTGATATACAATCATTCATTCCAAGCAGTTATACATCTAATGGTAATATTCGTGTTTTGGTTTATCATGAAGAGTGTGTGAGTTTTGCTTCAAAAGTGACTTTGGAAATCGAAAATAATGTGTTTGGAAAGAAGACTCATGAAAATACCAGTAAAGAAACCCTGACAATACATGTGTTCTGAAGCAAAAAGTGATTAAATTTGAAACAAATGCCTATAAATTTGTGAACTTGTGGATGAAATGTATATCCTATGATGTGCAAAAACTGAAGAAATAATAATGTACCAGTGTCGAATACAAATGAATAAAGAATTACATATCATGTCCCATAGGAATCTACTTGCATTGATGTTAGACTGGGTCAGTTACTGTAGAATAATTAGGATTTGTATGCATCATTCCCTGAAGTTAGTTTTCAGTACTAGGAAACAAATATGTATTTCAGGTGGATGAATATTTCTGAGAATAATCTTGTGAAATGTTGATTAAAAATCTACATACATGAACATGAATGAATTTAGAGAGTGTATATTAGACACTTATATTTCATATTTTGAAAAATCGGGAGAGTGTATACACACACACACACAAATAAAAAACACTCACAGACATTAAAAAGTAGCAATATAAATGCCAATCGAAATTCATCAGTAAATATATATCATCCACAGATGCAAAAATGTTTATTTTACTGAACATGAGTTTATGTATAATGTTGTTCTACTACGACGCTCCCTATAGGTTGAATTTTTAGTTCCAACAGCGTTTAGGAGGAGTGATCTCTTCTCACAATTTGTATCTGCCAAGTCAGCCACCTCACAAAGATGTACGTGTGATACCTGGTAGGATTCTATATATGCATATAAATATATAAGTGTGAATAGGCTAAAGAGAAAGGGAAACATGAATTCTCATATTTGTTCACTTTAAAAACACATGGAGATCTTTTTTCTATTAAACATTGACCAGATTTATAACTCCTACCTTGTATAATGCAAAATGCAAGTCCAACTATACAACATGCCTCCAATGAACTGCTTGTATTTCTATAGGTTTGTGTTATTTTTCTCTATCATATTAGGATGAGTTGTCTGAGTCTAGTAGGTATGGGTTAGTGTCAGGGATTCAGTATTTCAAAAGGAAAATTGGAAATTGAATCCAATTTGTATGCAAATATATGCTGCACAAATATCCTCCCACTCTCATCCAGAACAATGCTTTGAAATTACCTTCACCCCAAGTAAGACACAGTTAGAGGAGAATAGATAGAAAATCAGTGAATACATATCTGGAATGGAAAATGCTCAGGAGTTCACAACCTTGGAGGTTGTAGAGGAGTTTCCAAAAGTAAGGGACAGGGTAAACACTCCACAAACATGGAGCTCTGCTGGCCTAAAAACTTTTAGAGCAACTGCCTCTGAGTTTGGGAACGTGAAAATTATGTTGTTGTCAGGAGAATTGGCTTCCTTTGTAGTGAGACCATCAAAGCTGGGTCTACCTCTATGTGACGTGGAGGACATGGTATCTTATTTTCCAATGAACATGAGGTAGCAGTGTTGATTTTCTTCTTTTTAGGTAAACTGTGGCCTCTGGGGACTAAGTGTCTCCCCGTTGGACTGTGAAGCCATTTGGTCCTCCTCCACTTTTTGTGGGGTTTTTGCTGCTGAACTGGGAGTTTGGTATTTGCTTCATGAAATTCAAGGAGTTCAACTGAGACACAGTGCTGGAGGGAGTTCTGCCATGTGCGGTGGTTAAGTGTCTGCAGAAGAACGCACCAACCACGCTTCTATCCCTCAAAGCTTGCCACATTGCATCCTTGTCCATAGCAACCTGATTCTGAACATTGCCCTGAATCCTCTTCATATAACAAGATGCCTTTAATTACAAGGGTCTGCTGGCTGCTTCATGTAATCCACAAGCCATTTGGAAGCCAATGGAAGATCCACATTGCTCCAACAGAGATGTTTTATCACACTCCTGCCCACCAAAGCTCTAGGCCCACTTCTCAGCAGGCTGCAACTTTCTGGCACCTCTGTTCTACACCATTTTCATGAAACCCAGTCAAGCAAGGCACTGTCTGGTACATCCATGATCAGCAACAGGACATCCAAAGGTTCTCCAGTGCCACCTGGTCATGGGAATTTCAAAAATTTCATGGTATTTATTTAGACATTTTTCAAGGATGAAGTTGGAGGCACTGTGGGTTTCAATTCATTCAGGAACCAGTAAATGGTGAGCAAGATTATTTCAATGAAAGCTCTGGAGAACCCTCACAGGCAAGGCTTCCCAAAGAATGGCCAAAAGGTCACATTAAGCCAGGCCCATTGAGGTCTACAATATGAGGTCCATGTGTGTTTTCACTCTCAACTATGGCTGCCAAGTCTTTCGAATGAAATCATGTGATATCTTGGCTGAAATTCCCAGAGCTCTGTGGAAAGCCACTCTGGGGCTAGATCTCAGTTTCCAAGGGTGACTCTCATACATGGCCTCTTAAATCACAACACAATACATGGCAATACTTCTCTGAGATCAGTTCCTGAACTCAGTCTATAAGGGGAATCACACCAGAGTTCAAGCCCAGGTAGACCTTGTTATGTCTTCCAACTGTCACACAAATATCCACAATTAAATCCAAAACACTTCCACATGGCACTCATCTTCTTCCATTTACACAATCATCATAACCTCTGGCTGGAGGTTTCCATGAGGGGTGCAGCCCAAGACAGTGTCCAATATAACCTCCCTTGTCCCTCTTTTGCCTAAAATCAGGGTGGCCAGGACATCCTTCCAGTGAACCAAGAGTGATCAAATAGGCCTGCCATTAATATGGCACTGCTTCTCCAATTTGAGGCCTACTGACTGTGTGTTTTAGATTCTTTATGTGAATTGGAGTCTTGAGAAAAACCAAGCACTTATGGGCTAGCCTCTGCAGGGTTTTGAGGAACACATTTGAACCAAATGATCACTGTTCTCACATGATGGCGAACAGGACACTTACAGAGGAATGCGAGAGACTTCATCCACACTGACTGCTCTTTTGTCCATTTTCGTTTTGGATGCACACATGGGATCCTTCTTTAGATCCATCAGGTGCTGAGAATCTAAGCCACAGTCTCACACAGGGCCAAAAGACTGATTCAGACACATCCCTTTCCAAAGCAATTAAGCAAAGAGCCACAGGTGATGCCCTTTCATTTCCATTTGAAAACTGTTTCTTTAGGCTCTACAATGGTGTGGCCTGAGGCAAAGGCCTTCCTGACATTCAGGGCAACAGAACAATTGATGAGCAAAAGGCCCAAAGCAGGGTTTCTTCACTTAGAATTTCCTGGTCAAACTGATATCTGAGTTTTCTGAGATGCTCCCATTTCTTTCAGCTCTCCAGTACATGGCCATGTCACAGAGCTTGGAGGTGGTACATATTTTGGACACAAAACCATGAGCCTATTCTGGAGAGTGGCCAGAATTCAGGAAGAAAACCGGAACTTAGGAAGATTGTTGGAGTTGTCCACCCATAAGTCAAGCCGCAGTCCATTCATAAATTGGGCAGAATTCAGGAAGAAAACAGGAACTTAGGAAGATTGTTGGAGTTGTCCACCCATAAGTCAAGCCGCAGTCCATTCATAAATTGGGCAAGTTGAGTCTAGACAGGACACATCCAATGATTCATTCTCTTTTCTAATATCTAAAACCACGGACACAGTGGGATACACAGACAAAGAAACACTGGCCTTGTCAAACGACTTACCAGAAACAGTTCACTCCAAACCAAACAAACCGCCTTTCCTACCTATTCTCAGAACATGAGACAAAATCTCAAACCCACACCCACACACACAAAGGAAGCTCCTTCCCCCAAGTAGGTCTGTGACTATTGGGAGTGTCCTCTGACTGGTGGGCCAAACTATGTTCTGATGAAATCGCCTGTCCTGTGTCACATATGGTCTCCTTGGCCAAATCTGTGAAGTTGTCACTAGCCAGCGGTGAGCCACTACATGCTTTCTCAGGAAAGGCCCCTCTTTAGAGCTTTCCTGACATTTGTTCATCCTCACCTCAGTAGGTACCAAGAAAGACTGACTCTGTCCTTGGTAAATCCAAAAAATACGACCACTGGGACTGGGACTGAGACTGGCTCTGGGTGCCTGGCTTCCCGGATTCCAAGTTCAGAGAGTTCCATCACCAAGGAAGTGAGGTGAGATTACTTCCTTCAGGAATTCTTTGAGGTCATTGCCTTGGCAACCACTTTGTCCTAACTGTTGCTTACAATACTCCTAGGAGATGGAGGCTGCCCTTTCTTCCTGTGACACTTTTACAAGTTAGAATGGTATATCAACCATAGGGACCCCGGAATAGCTCTCCACACATGCCTGGTTTGGTCTATCTTCTCTACATTAACAAGAGAGAGGCTTATTCAGACACAACCCTTCATCCTGGGAAGGTTGTTTGCGATGGAAGATGACATTTGCTCTCTCAGGTCCTTCATAGCTGCCTACATCTTCTCCAGGGATCAAGTCTGCATGGACATTTGAGGTTCTCAGCAGGAGGAAGATACCCTACATTCCTGTATTGTAAGACGAACTCTGTCCCTGCTCTTCTGCAAAGTTAGATTAAGGTAAGAGTGTATGGTTAGGGTTAATAACATGTTCGATTTGGGTTACGAATCATTGCGAAGGATGATTAATAGTATTGGGAACCTGCGATATTTATAAGATTATAGAGGTGAAATATAAGTATGGAAACAGAAATCTAGGTAAGATTTGAAGCCCAGAAGGGCATTAGGCCCTTGATTGGGATACTTAGCTTATAATTACGTTCTGCACAGATGTCTCAGATAAATCGATAATCAATGGCATAGGACCTTACACCTTGGATGATTGATTTTAGAAGAGAACATCCACTCAAATTGAGATAGTCGGTGGGATTAGGAAGGTAGTCAGTAGGTTTAGGAAATAGAGTGAGTATAGGATTTGGGGCGAAAGTTCTGTAGCAATAGGGTTTTTGTTATAGAGTGAATGTAAATTTCAGCACATGTGAAGAGTCAGTCACATGATGAACTGGGGAAAATATGTAAAAAGGAAAATATCAATACAGACATTATGAAATGAGGCAATTATACAGTGAGTGATAGGATTAGACATTTTCAATAGGGTTGAGATTGAATACATAATCTTAGGAAGAAACAAATATGTCGTCACCAATAGGAATGACATTTGAAAGCATTAGGCAACCTGGACATTTATCGTTTTAGTAATCCATGTTCACTTTCCATTTAGGATTTGGTACAATCATAAGTGTGATCTTTGCATTTTGTGCCCAGAAAAATATTGTGATCAAATGTGTATGTAGATCATATGACATGAGTATTTCTTCCACCATTACTGGGAGCAATATTTGAAGACATATAAATTAGTATTGGGGGTACAAAGTGGTGTACCCTGTGTCTTTGAACATAGAGATAATGCATGAATAGACCATACTGTGAATAAATATTATAACTGGTTCCACTTTAAATAATGGATTGAATTGATATCTGAAAATATTTAGGAAATCATATATTGACATACAATCATTCACTCCAACCAGTTATATATCTAATGGTAATCTTAGGGTTATTGTTTATCATGAAGTGTGTGTGAGTTTTGTTTCAAAAGTGATTATGGAAATCGAAAATAATATGTTTGGAAAAAAGTCTCATAAAAAGACCAATCAAGAAATATGTCGGAATTCATGTGTTCTGAAGCAGGAAGTGATTGAAAGTGAAACAAGTGCCTATAAATTTTCTAAATTGTGAATGAAATATATATCCTGTTATGTGCATAAACTGATGAAATAGTAATGTACCAGTGTTGAATAAAAGTGAACGTCAAAATACACATCATGTCCAATAGGAATCTACTTGCATTGATGTTAAACTGGGTCAGTTACTGTAGAAATATTAGAATTGCATGCATTATTCACCAAAGAGAGTTTTTTTTTTTTTATTTTTATTTATGGTTGTTCAAAACATTACATAGTTCTTGATATATCATATTTTACACTTTGATTCAAGTGGGTTATGAACTCCCATTTTTACCCTGTATACAGATTGCAGAATCACATCAGTTACACATCCATTGATTCACATATTGCCATACTAGTGTCTGTTGTATTCTGCTGCCTTTCGTATCCTCTACTATTCCCCCTGGCCTCCCCGCCCCTCCCCACTTCTCTCTCTACTCCCTCTACTGTAATAAATTTCTCCCCCTTGTATTATTTTTCCCTTTCCCCTCAATTCCTCTTGTATGTAATTTTGTATAACCCAGAGGGTCTCCTTCCAATTCCATGCAATTTCCCTTCTCCCTCCCTTCCTCCTCTCATCCCTGTTTAATGTTAATCATCTTGTCATGCTCTTCATCCCTATCTGTTCTTAGTTACTCTCCTTATATCAAAGATGACATTTGGCATTTGTTTTATAGGAATTGTGTAGCTTCACTTAGCATAATCTAGTCTAATGCAATCCATTTCCCTGCAAATTCTATGATTTTTTATTTTTCAATGCAAAGTAATAATCCATTGTGTATAAATGCCACATTTTTTTATCCATTTTTCTATTGAAGGGCATCTAAGTTGGTTCCACAGTCTTGCTGTTGTGAATTGTGCTGCTATGAACATCGATGTAGCAGTGTCCCTGTAGCATGCTCTTTTTAGGTCTTTAGTGAATAGACCAAGAAGGGCAATAGCTGGGTCAAATGGTGGTTCCATTCCAAGCTTTCCAAGAAATCTCCATACTGCTTTCCAAATTGGCTGCACCAATTTGCAGTCCCACCAGCAATGTACAAGTGTACCTCTTTTCCCACATCCTTGCCAGCACTTCTTGTTGTTTGACTTCATAATGGCTGCTAATCTTACTGGAGTGAGATGGTATCTTAGGGTGGTTTTGATTTGCATTTCTCTGACTGCTGGAGATGGTGAGCATTTTTTCATGTACTTGTTGATTGATTGTATGTTCTCATCTGAGAAGTGTCTGTTGAGGTCCTTGGCCCATTTGTTGATTGGGTTATTTGTTATCTTATTGTCTAATTTTTTGAGTTCTTTGTATACTCTGGATATTAGGACTCTATCTGAAGTGTGAGTAGTAAAGATTTCTTTCCAGTATGTAGGCTCCCTATTTACCTCTTATTGTTTCTTTTGCTGAGAAAAAACTTTTTTAGTTGAGTAAGTCCCATTTGTTGATTCTAGTTATTAACTCTTGTACTATAGGTGTCCTATTGAGGAATTTGGAGCCCAACCCCACAGTATGTACATCGTAACCAAATTTTTCTTCTATCAGACAGTGTGTCTCTGATTTGATATCAAGGTCCTTGATTCATTTTGAGTTAACTTTTGTGCATGGTGAGAAAAAGGGATTCAGTTTCATTTTGTTATATATGGATTTTCAGTTTTCCCAACACCATTTGTTGAAGATGCTATCCTTCCTCCATTGCATGCTTTTAGCTCCTTTATCAAATATAAGATAGTTGTACTTTTGTTGATTGGTTTCTGTGTCCTCTATTCTGTACCATTGGTCCACCTGCCTGTTTTGGTACCAGTACCATGCTATTTTTGTTACTATTGCTCTGTAGTATAGTTTGAAGTCTGGTATCGCTATACCGCCTGATTCACACTTCCTGCTTAGCATTGTTTTGCAATTCTGGGTCTTTTATTTTTTCATATGAATTTCATGATTGCTTTCTCTATTTCTACAAGAAATGCCTTTGGGATTTTGATTGGCATTGGATTAAACCTATAGAGAACTTTTGGTAATATCGCCATTTTGATGATGTTAGTTCTGCCTATCCATGAACAGGGTATATTTTTACATCTTCTAAGATCTTCTATTTCTCTCTTTAGGGTTCTGTAGTTTTCATTGTATAAGACTTTCACCTCTTTTGTTAGGTTGATTCCCATTTTTATTTTTTAGGATATTGTGAATGGAGTGGTTGTCCTCATTTCCATTTCAGAGGATTTGTCACTGATATACAGGAATGCCTTTGATTTATGCGTGTTGATTTTATATCCTGCCACTTTGCTGAATTCATTTATTAGCTCTATTAGTTTCTTTGTAGAACCTTTTGGGTCTGCTAGGTATAGAATCATGTCATCTGCAATAGTGATAATTTAAGTTATTCTTTTCCTATTTATATGCCTTTAATTTCTTTCATCTGTCTAATTGCTCTGGCCAGTCTTTTGATAACTATATTGAACAAAAGTGGTGAGAGCAGGCATCCCTGTCTTGTTCCAGATTTTAGAGGGAATGTCTTCAATTTTTCTCCATTCAGAATGATGCTAGCCTGCGGTTTAGCATAGATTGCTTTTACAATATTGAGGAATGTTCCTGTTATTCCTAGTTTTTCTAGAGTTTTGAACATAAAGGGATGCTGTACTTTGTCGAATGCTTTTTCTGCATCTATCTAGATGATAATATGGTTTTTATTTTAAGTCTATTGATGTGGTGAATAACATTTATTGATTTTCGTATATTGAACCCTCCTTGCATCCCAGGGATGAATCCTACTTGATCATGGTGCACATTTTTTTGATATGTTTTTGTATCTGATTTGCCAGAATTTAATTTAAGATTTTTGCATTTAGGTTCATTAGAGATATCGGTCTTTAGTCTTCTTTCTTTGAAGTGTCTATCTGGTGTAGGAATCAGGGTGATATTGGCCTCGTAGAATGAATTTGGAAGATCTCCCTCTTTTTCAATTTTCTGAAATAGCTTTAAAATATTGGTATTAGTTCATATTTAAAGGTATTGTAAAACTCTGCTGTATACCCATACGGTCCTGGGATTTTCTTAGTTGGTAATCTTTGGATGGTTTTTTTTTATTTCCTCAATTGATATTGGTATGTTTAGGTTGTCTATATCCTCCTATATCCTCCTGGTCCGCCGGTTGGTTGCAGGTCTGCCTACCTTGTGAGCACGGGCTACAGATCTGTTCTGCCCCTACTCCAAATATGGTAAAGTGTCTGCCGCGCCAGCCAGCCGCTGGGCCTCTTCTTCTGGTCAGGTGCAGGTCTGCTACATTGCGGGCGCGGGTGGTGGCTCTGCTCTGCCCCTACTCCAATTGGTGTGTCGTGACTACCATGCCGGCAGGTTGCTGTGCCTGTTCTGTGCGTGGGCGAAGGCTCTGCTCTGCCCCTACTCCTATTGGGGTGATGTGACTACCATGCTGGTGACCCACTGGGATTTTACTAGGCATGGGAGAAGGCTCTGCTCTGCAACTACTCCAATTGGGGTGACGTGACTACCACACCTGCGGGTCGCTGGGCCTGTTCTGTGCACGGGCGGCGGCTCTGTTCTGCCTCTACTCCAATTGGGTTGACGTAACTACCATGCAGGTGTGTCACTGGGTCTGTTCCAGTCACGGGCAGCTGCTCTGCTCTGCCCCTCTGGCTTGATGACAAAGTGAGAGAGACCCGGGTGTTTGTGACTCACTTTCTTCACCAGGAGACCAACTGTTTCTGTCACTGCTGGTATCAATGAAGTTATATCCTCTGCTGCTTTCTGATGACATCAGAAATTTGCCATGTTGGTATCCCATGTGAAAGGCAGCATTTCGTTCCCTTTTCTGGGTGACCAAAGCAATGAGTGAGTCCTGACCGGCCCTCAAAAGCCATGTCTCAATCCTGTTGCCACTGCCTATGAAGGCTCGGTTGATATTTACCTCCACAGTATTCAGCAAGACCCGGACCGAGAAGCAGTTTCCGCGGGTTCTTTAGCCCTGGGCCAGATCAGTTCCGAGAGGTGGAATTCGGCCGCTCTGGGCTTTGTGTATGTTCTAATAGGAGCAGGCTCCAAGACGGAGTTTCTGCAGGTTCTTTAGCACTGAGCCTGAGTAATTTGTCTGCAACACAAAGGTGAATGGCATCCTGAAATTACCTGTTCTATAGCTGAATGAGCTTCGATCAGTCAAAAACAGGGATGGTGACATCAGCTCTCCAAGATAGTGGCCGCTGGCTTCCTCTGTGGTCTGACCGGTGTGGAGAACCGAATTGGACCGCATCCTTACCCATCTCAAACAAAGAATTCAGCACTTAGCACAGTGATTGCATACCTGGCAGGAGCCCACAGAATCCACACAGCTGTATATTTGCATTGCTATCTCTTCGTTTCCCAGTGCACGCCGCAGACTCTAGCCGCAGACCGATTTCCTGAATAAGCAGCATGACGCTCCATGCGGACAAATCACTCGTGTTTGAGCTCGCGTAGCTGATCCTCGTGAGATGGAAATATGTCCACTAGGTTTTGGAGCACCCCGATTTTGCTGGAAATTTCTAACAAGATATATTTTAGCCGTTATAACTCGTCATTCTCCCGCACAGTGACGCGGTACATGGGGGTGATGCACTCCCTTCACCACCATCATATGATCCCCCGAAGTTAGTTTTCAGTACTAAGAAACAAATATGTATTTCAGGTGGATGAATATTTCTGAGAATATTCTTGTGAAAACATGATTATAAATGCACATACATGAATATGAATGAATTTAGGGAGTGTATAATAAGAAAAATATACTTCATATTTTGAAAAATCTGGAGAGTGAATATATATATATATATATATATATATATATATACACTCACAGACATTAAAAAGTAGCATTATGTATGCCAATCGAAATTCACATGAAATAATATATCATCCACAGATCCAAAAATATTCATTTTAATGAACATGGATTTATGTTGTTCAACTAAGAAGCTCACTCATATGTTGTATTTTCAGTTCCAACAGCGTTTAGTAGGAGTGATCTCTTCTCACAATTTGCAGCTGCCAAGCCAGCCACCTCACAAAATGTACGAGTGATACCAGGTAGAATTCTAAATGTGCATATGAAAATACATGTGATGAATAGGCTACAGAGAAAGGGAGACAGTTATTCACATATTTGTTAACTTTTAAAACACATGGAGAACTATTTCAATTAAAATTCGCTAGATTTATAACACCTACCATTTATCATACGAAAGGCAAGTCCAACTATACACCATGCCTCCTGTGAACCTCTTGTATTTCTATTCTGTTTGGGTTATTTTTCTCCACCATATTAGGATTAGAAGTCAAAGTCTAGTAGGGTATGTGTTAGTGTCAGGGATTCAGTATTTTGAATGGAAAATTGGAAAATGTATCCAATGTGTATGCAAATATGTGCTACACAAAAAATTCCCACTCTCATTCAGCACAATGCCTTGACATTACCTTCGCCCCACATAAGACACAATTAGAGGAGAAGAGTTAGAAAATCTGTGAATACATATGTGAAATGAAAAATGCTCAGGAGTTCACAAATTTGCAGGTGGTAGAGGAGTTTCCAAAAGTAAGGGACAGGGTAAAAACTCCACAAACATGAAGTTCTGCCAGCCTAACATCTGGAGAAACTGCCTCTGAGGTTGGGCAATGAAATATATGCTGTTGTCAGGAGCATTAGTTTCATTTGTTGTGAGACCATCATAGCTGAGTCTTCATCTATGTGATCTGGATGACATGGATTCTTATTTTCCAATGAACATGAGGCAGCAGTGCTGAATTTTCTATTTGTAGGTAACCTGTGGCCACTGGGGTCTAAATGTCTCCCCTTGTGGACTGTAATTCCATTTGGTCATCCTCCACTATTCGTGGTATTTCTTGCTGCTGCACTGGGAGTTTGGTATTTGCTTCATGAAATACAAGGAGTTCAACTGGGACACAGTGATGAAGTGAGTTCTGTCAAGTGTGGTGGGTCAGGTTCGTCAGGAGAATGCACCAACCAGGCTTCTATCCCACATAGCTTGCCCCATTTTCCATAGCAACCTGATTCTGAACATTGCCCTAAAACCTCTCCATATAACAATATGCTTTTACATATAAGGGTCTACTGGCTGCAAAATGTCAGTCACAATCCATTTGGAAGCCAATGGCAGATTCACATGCCCCCACCACAGATGTTTTATTACACACCTGCCATCCACTACTCTAGTACAACTACTCAGCAGGATCCAACTTACTGGCATCTCTGTTAAACACCATTTTCATAAAACCCAGTCAATCAAGGCACTGTCTTGTATACTCATGATCAGCAACAGGACATTCAAATGTTCTCCAGAGCTACCCGGTCATGGGAATTTCAAAAATTTCATGGTATTGATCTAGCCAATTTTCAAGGATGAAGTTGGAGGCACTGTGGATTTCAATTCACTCAGAAACCATTAAATGGTGAGGAAGCTCATTTCAATGAAAACTCTGGAGAATTCTTACAGGCAAGGCTTCCAAAAGTGCCCAAAAGTCAGATTAAGCCAGGCCCATTGAGGTCTACAATGTATATTCCATGTGTGTTTTGACTCTGAAATATGGCTGCCAAGTCTTTAAGAATAATATCATGTGATATCCTGGCTGAGATTCCCTGTGCTCTGTGGAAAGTCACCTTGGGCCTAGATGTCACTTTCCAAGAACAACTCTCATGCATGGCCATCTAAAATTCCAACACAATTCCTGGCAATAATTCTCTGAGATCAGTAAAAGAACTCAGTCTCTAAGGGGAATCACACCAGAGTGCAAGCCTAGGTGGACCCAGTGATCTCTTCCAACCGCCAGACATATGTCCACAATTAAAACCAAACACTCTCACATGGCCCTCATCTTCTTCCATATAGACACTCATCATATCCTCTGGCTGGAGGTTTCCATAAGGGACGCAGCCCACGACAGTGTCTAAAATAAGCTCCCTGCCCCTCATTTGCCTAAAGTCAGGGTGGCCTGGACTCTCTTCCTGTGAACCAGGAGTGATCAAATAGGCCTGCCTTTAATATTGCTTGGCTTCTCCAACTTGAGGCCTTCTAGCTTTGGGGTTTAGATTCTTTAAGTGAATTGGAGTCATGAAAATCAAGGACCTATGGCCTAGCCTCTGCAGGGCTTTGAAGAACTCATTTGACCCAAAGGATCCCTATTCTCACTTGATGAATATCAGGAAGCTACCAGAGGAAGGCAAGAGAGTTCATCAACAATATCTGATCTTTTTGCCATTTTGGTTTTGGATGCACGCATGGGATCTATCTTTAGATCCATCAGGTGCTGAGAATCTAAGCCACAGCCTCACACAGGGCCAACAGGCTGATTCAGACATATCCCAATCCTAAGCAATTAAGCAAAGAGCCACAGGTGATGCCCTTTCATTTCCATTTGAAAACTCTTTTCTTCAGGCTGCACAAAGTGGTGGCTTGAGGCAAAAAAATTCCTGACATTCAACAGAACAATAGGTAAGCAGAAGGACCAAAGCAGGGTTTCTCCACTGAGACTTTCCTGGTCAACAGATATCTGAGATTTCTGAGATGCTAGCCATTTCCTTCAGCTTCCAGTACATAACAATGTCACAGATCTTGGAGGCGGTACAAATCTTGGACACAAAACCATGATACTATTCTGGAGAGTCGCCAGAATTGAGAGAGAAAACAGGAAATTAGGAAGCTTGTAGGTGTTGCCCATCCATAAGGCAAGCCAGAGTCCACTCATGAATTGGGCAGGATGAATTCTGGGAAGCTTTCTACTAGACAGAACACATCCATTGATGCATTGTCTTTTCTAATGTCTACAACAATGGACTCAGTGGGATACACACACACATAGGAACACTCGCCTTGTCAAAGGACATAATACAAATATTCCACTCCATACCAAACAAACCGCCTTTCCTACCTATCCTCAGAACATGAGACAAAACCACAAACTCACACCCACACCCACAAAGGCACCTCCTTCCCCCTAGTAGGTCTGTGACTCCCCGGAGTATCCTCTGACTATTGAGCCATACTATGTTCCTCCAAAATGACCTCTCCTGTCTCAGATCATGTCTGCTTGGCCAACTCTGTGAAGTTCTCAAGAGCCAGCGGTGAGGCACTACCTGCCTTCTCAGGAAAAGCCCCTCTTCAGAGGTTTCCTGGCATTTGGCCTTCCTCACATCTGTAGGTACCAAGAAAGACTGACTCTGTCCTTGGTAAATCCAAACATGTCAGACCACTGGGACTAGGACAGAGACTGTCTCTGGGTGCCTGGATTCCTGGATTTCAAGTTCAGAGAGTTCCATCACCAAGGAAGTGTGGTGAGATCACTTCCTTCAGGATCTGAATTATGTCACTGCCTTGGCAACCACTTTGTCCTAACAGTTGCTTCCAAAATACTATGAGGTGGAGGCTGCCCTGATTTTCATGGGACACTTTCTCTAGTTAGAATGTTATATCAACCGTAAGCACCCGGGAACAGCTTCCACACAGGACTGGTTTGGTCCATGTTCTATACATTAAGAAGAGAGAGAATGATTCAGACACAACCCTTCATCCTGACCAGGATGATTGCCATGGAAGATGACTTTTGCTTTCTGAGGTAATTCATAGCTGCCTTCATCTTCACCAGGGATCACTTCTGCATGAACATTTGAGTTTCTCAGCAGGTGAACATCCCCTAGATTCCTGTAGTTTAATACACACACTGTTCCTGCTCTCCTGCAAAGTTAGTGTATGGTTAGGGTTAATAATATGTTCGATTTGGGTTAGGAATCATTCTGCAGGATGAATAATGAGATTGGGAACCTGCGATATTTATAAGAATATATAGGTGAAATATATGTATGAAAACGGGAATCTAAGAAGGATTTGAAGCCCAGAAGGGCATTGAGCCCTTGATTTGGATACTTAGTGTTGAATTATGTTCTGTACAATTGTCTCAGTTAAATCGAAATACAGTGGCATAGGACCTTGTACCTTGGATGATTGAATGTAGAAGAGAACATCCAGTCAAAAAGGGATAGTCAGTAGGATTAGGAAGATAGTCAGTAGGTTTAGGAAGAAGAGTGAGTATATGATTTGGAATAAAAAGCTTCTTTAGCAATAGGGTTTCATTGGGAGAGTGAATGTAAATGTCAGCACATGTGAAGAGTTAGTCACAATGATGAACTGGGGAAAATGTGTAGGAAAGCAGGTGTCAATAGAGACATTACGAAATCAGGCAAAGTATAAAGTGAGTCATAGGATTAGACATTTTCAACAGGGTTGAGTTTGAATACATAATCATAGGAAAAAACAAATATGTCGTCACGAATGGGAATGACATTTGAGAGCATTAGGCAACCTGGACATGGATGTTATTAGTTATCCACGTTCACTTTCCTTTTAGGCTTTTGTACAATCATAAGTGTTACATTTTTATGTTTTTTTTTGTTCAGAATATTACTGTGATAAAATGTATATGTAGATCAGGTGACATGAGTATTTCTTTCACCATTTTTGGGGGCAATATTTTGAAGACGTATACATTAGTATTAGGGGTACAAAGAGGTGTACCCTGTGTCTATTAATATAGAGATAATGCATGAATAGACCATACTATGAATAAATAACGTAACTGATTCCACTTTAAATAATGGATTGAATTGATATGTGAAAATATATAAGAAATCTTATATTGATATACAATCATTCATTCCAACCAGTTATATATCTAATGGTAATATTAGGATTATGGTTTATGAAGAATGGTGTTTGAGTTTTGCTTTATACGTGATGATGTTAAACAAAAATAATGTGTTTGGAAAGAAGTCTCATGAAAAGACCAGTCAAGAAACATGGAGGGATACATGTGTTCTGAATCAGGAAGTGATTGATCGTGAAACAAATGCCTATAAATTTTCTAATTTGTGACAGAAATATATATCCCATGATTTGCATAAACTGAAGACATAGTAACGTACAAGTGTTGAATAAAAATGAAAGTCAAAATACACATCATGTCCCCTAGAAATCAACTTGCATTGATTTTAAACTGGCTAAGTAACTGTAGAAATATTAGGGTTTGTATGCACCATTCACTGAATTTAGTTTTCAGTACTAGGAAACAATATGTATTTCAGGTGGATGATTATTTCTGAAAATAATCTTGTGGAAAGTTGATTATAAATCCACAGATATGAATATGAATGAATTTAGGGAGTGCATAATAAGACACATATATTTCATATTTTGAAAAATCTAAAGAGTATATATATATATATATATATATATATATATATATATATATACACACACACACGCAAAAGCACAGATATTAAAAAGTAGCAATACAGGAGATCCATTATGAAGGCAGGCATGGAGAAATCAAGTCTCTGATCTCTTCAGCTGCGCGGGCATAGGGAGTCGTAAACTGTCTAAATGCTGTTTGCTCAGAATCACTAGGCAATATTGACCTGTTGTGAATCTGGGGTGAACAGTCTGGGCCCCTCAGAACACACACAAAGCCCGGATTGGCTGCATTCAAGCTTAGATTCGTCTGTTTTTTGTGACTCAGCACTAACATTCCCGCTGAAATAACTGGTCGGGCTTTCTGAATTGAGAGTTAAAAGCCAACTGAGCCTTCATAGGCAGTGGCCACAGGATTGAAATGGGGCTTGGGAGAGATAGTCAGGACCCACCTGTTGCATTGGTCACCCAGCAAAGGGAACGAACGGTCACCATTTGAATGGGATACCACCATGGCAGAGAACTGACGTCACAGGCGGAGGAGATAACTTCATTGAAACCAGTGCGACAAGTGTGTAATCCCATTGCCATCTCTCTCAACAACGCAGGGAAACCTCAAGGGCCCTTCCCACCTCTGCCGTAATGGCCCCTCCCAGCTCTCCAAGGAGCGCGATACCCAGAACTAGGGAATCAAGATTGGCTCGGGACTCGCGGCGTGGAATTCCCTGCTACCGCTCCCACCAGTGCTGACAATTGAGGTCTCTTACACCACCTACCGGGGCCATGGCTCCTGAAGGGCAAGCAAATTCGCTGGAGGTTCTCAGCCCCAAGCTCTACAAACTTATTGTCTGAGGAAGGCAAACAAGGAGAGTGTGCCCAGGCGTTCATGGAAACAGGGCTACCAGGAGCAGAGGCCTGGCTTGTAACCAGTATTGTGGTGAGCATCACAGGTGAGTGGGGCCTGGCTTGAGGAAGCACAAGAGAAAGCCCTAGGCACTCACAATTGGAGACCCGCCCAGTCTGGGAGGAAGAGCTGCTGCACAGTGATTGGTTCTCACTTATTGAGAGGAGAAGCTTGGCCCAGTGCGCACAGCTCCACCTACTGGAAGAGAAGTTATTTGAACTCTAGGACTGCATGTATTATTATTATTTTTTTATTTTTTTTTTCTTTCATTTTCATTTTTGTTATTGTTGTTCTTTAACTTTTTTAAATGTTTTTATTTTTTAATTTTTTTATTTTATTATTATTATTATTATTTTAAATTTTAATTTTCAATTTTTTAATCATCATCATTACTTAAAACTTTCTTTCTTTATTTTCTATTTTTTTCTTTTGTCTTTTCATTTCTTTTCATTTTTCTTATTCCCCCTTCCTTGAATTCTACCTGCCTACTCTCATTCTCTTTAGTGACTTCTCCCTTCCCTTCTAATATCTTTCCTCCCAAGCATCAAATAAATTTATAAGAGTAAGCAGTAACTCAGTAGTCAAACAGAAGAAGAAGTAACATGAGCAGCATATAAAAACAAAGAAGAAAAGGATTACGAACAATGAAGGACAGCCTAAATATTCAAGAGCACCTAGAGTCATCAGAAAAATGGTCATATAAAGAACTCAAGTAATACCTTAGACAGATGGAATGGAACCTTAAAGAGGATACAAGACAGCAAAAACAAACAGTGATAAAACGCATTGAAAATGAATTACATAAACAGATAAAATGAGAAATTAAGCATCTTTATCAGGAGATAGAGATTATTAGAAAAATCAAACAATAATTCTAGAAATCAAGGAAATGATAAACCAAATTAAAAACTCAATTGAGAGTATCACTAACAGAGTAGAGAAAGTAGAAGACAGAATGTCAGATAATGAAGACAAAATATATCATCTTGAAAAAAGTCTAGCCAACAAAGAAATGCTGTAAAAAATTATGAGAAAACATTCAAGAGATATGGGATAACATAAAAAAAACAAACTAATGAGTCATATGGATAGAGGAAGGTACAGAGATTAAAACCAAGGGAATGAGAAACCTGGTGAATGAAATAATTACAGAAAACTTTCCAGAAATAAAAATGGAAACGGATAAACAAATTGTAGATGCTTATAGGACACCGAGCACACAAAATCACAGTAGACCAATGCCAAGACACATTGTTATAAAGATATCCAATATACAGAACAAAGAGAAAATATTAAAAGCTACCAGAGAAAGGAGGCAGATTACAATCATTACAATCAGGGGTAAACCAAAAAGTTTAACAATGGATTTTTCATCATAGACGTTGGAAGTGAGAAGATCCTGGAACAAAGTACTTCAAACACTGAAAGACAATGGATGCCAACCAAGAATTATGTATCCAGCAAAATTAAGCTTAAGATAAGACAACGAGATAAAAATATTTCATGATAAACAAAAGCTAAAAGAATTTCAGCCAGATAACCAGCATTGCACAGCATCTTGAGCAAAACACTACACGAGGAAGAAATGAAAATCAACAACGAAAACCATCAGTGAGAAGTGCCTCAGTAATGACAGAGGGAAGGGGAAAAGCAAATCATGGAGAATCAAACTAATTAAAAAAAATATATATAAAAACATGGGTGGCAGTACAAACCATATATCAATAGTAACTCTAAATGATAATGGCTTAAACTCTCGAATAAAGTGACATTGGCTTGTAACTTGAAATAAAAAAAAAAAAATCCAACAATATGTTGCCTCCAAGGGACACATCTGAATGGAAAAGACATACACAGGCTGAAGGTGAAAGATTGGGAAAATTTATACCATGCACACGGTCCTCGAAAGCAAGCAGGGGTGGCCATCCTCCTATCGAATAAAATCGACCTCAAGACTAATTTAATCAAAGGGATAAGGAAGGACTTTATATACTGTTAAAAGAAACCATTCACTGACAAGTCATAACAATTATCAATATTCACGCAGCAAATAATGGTGCTGCGACGTTCATAAAACAATTTATCCTCAAGTTCAAGAATCAAATAGACCACAATACAATAATTATGGGTGACTTCAACTCACCTCTCTCACCATTGGACAGATCTTCCAAACAAAAGTTGAATAAAGAAACTATAGAACTCAATATCACAATCAATACCCTATACTTAACTGACATATATAGAATATATCAACCATCATCAAGTGGATATACTTTTTTCTCACCAGCACATGGATCCTTCTCAAAAATAGACCATATGTTATGCCATAGGGCAACCCTCAGTAAATATAAAGGGGTGGAGATAATACCATGAATTTTTTGTGATCATAATGGAATGAACCTGGAAACCAATGATAAAGAAGGAAGAAAAAATCATACATCACATGCAAAATGAAGAATATGTTACTAAATGATCAATGGGTTACAGAAGACATAAAGGAGGAAATCAAAAAATTCTTAGAGATAAATGAAAATACAGACACAACATATCAGATTCTATGGGACACAATGAAAAGAAGTTTTAAGAGGTAAATTCATCGCCTGGAGGTCATTCCTCAAAATAGAAAAAAAAACAAACAAACAAATGAGCTCACACTTCATCTCAAAGCCCTAGAAGAAGAAGAGCAAAACAACAGAAAATGTAGCAGAAGGAAAGAAATAATTAAAATCATAGCGAAATTTAAACAAAAGAAACTATTGAAAAAATTAACAAAACTAAAAGGTGCTTCTTCAAAAAGATAAATAAGATCGACAGACCCTTAGCCATGCTAACGAAGAGAAGAAGAGAGAGAACTCAAATTACTAACATACGGGATGAAAAAGGCAATATCACAACAGATGCTACATAAATACAGAAGAAAATTAGAAATTATTTTGAAAAACTGTATTCCAATAAAATAGAAAATAGTGAAGACATCGATAAATTTCTTAAGTCATATGATTTGACCAGACTGAGTCAGGAGGAAACACACAATTTAAGCTGACCAATATCAATGGATGAAGTAGAAGAAGCAATCAAAAGACTACCAACCAAGAAAAGCCCAGGAACGGATGGGTATACAGCAGAGTTTTACAAAACCTTTAAAGAAGAATTAATACCAATACTTTTCAAGTTATTCAGGAAATAGAAAAACTGGAAGCTCTGCCAAATTCATTCTATGAGGCCAACATCACCCAGATTCTGAAACCAGACAAAGACACCTCAAAGAAAGAAAACTACAGACCAATATCTCTGATGAACCTAGATGCAAAAATCCTCATTAAAATTCTAGCGAATTGGATACAAAGGCACATCAAAAAAATTGTGCACCATGATCAACTTGAATTCATCCCTGGGATGCAAGGAGGCTTCAATATATGGAAATCAATAAATGTTATTCACAACATCAATAGACTTAAAGATAAGAACCATATGATCATCTTGATAGATGCAGAAAAACCATTCAACAAAGTAGAGCATTCCTTTATGTTCAATACATTTTAAAAACTAGGGATAACAGGAACTTACCTCGACATTGTAAAAGATAACTATGTTAAGCCTCAGGCTAGCATCATTCTGAATGGAGAAAAATTGAAGGCATTCACTTTAAAATCTGGAACAAGGCAGAGATATCCTCTATCACCACTTCTATTCAATATAGTTCTCGAAAAACTGGCCAGAGCAATTAGAGAGATGAAAGACATTAAAGGCATAAAAATAGGAAAAGAAGAACTTAAATTATCACTATTTGTAGATGACATGATTCTATACATAGAAGACCCAAAAGGGTCTACAGAAAAAACTACTAGAACTAATAAATGAATGCAGCAATGTGGCAGGATATAAAATCAACATGCATAAATCAAAGGCATTTCTGTATATCAGCGACAAAACTTCTGAAACAAAAATGAGTCAAAACACTGCATTCCCAATTTCCTCAAAATAATTAAATACTTGGGAATCAACCTAACAAAAGAGGTGAAAGATTTATATAATGCAAACTACAGAACCCTAAAAAGAGAAATAGAATAAGATCTTAGAAGATGGAAAAATATACCCTGTTCATGGATAGGCAGAACTAACATCATCAAAATTGCTATATTACCAAAAGTTCTCTATAGGTTTAATACAATGCCAATCAAAATCCCAAAGGATTTTTTTTTTGTAGAAATAGATAAAGCAATCATGAAATTTAAATGGAAAAATAAAAGACCCAGAATAGCAAAAGCAATTCTAAGCAGGAAGTGTGAATCAGGCAGTATAGTGATACCAGATTTCAAACTATATTACAGAGCATTCATAACAAAAACAGCATGGTACTGGTACCAAAACAGGCGGGTGGACCAATGGTACAGAATGGAGGACACAGAGACTAATCCAAAAATCTACAACTGTCTTATATTTGATAAAGGAGCTAATGGCCTGCAATGGAGGAAGGATAGCATCTTCATCAAATAGAGTTGGGTAAACTGGAAATCCATATGCAACAAAATGAAACTGAATCCCCTCCTCTCGCCATGCACAAAAGTTAACTCAATGTGGATCAAGGAGCTAGATTCAAATCAGAGTCTCTGCGTCTGATAGAATAAAAAGTTGGCTCCTATCTACATATTGTGTGGTCAGGCTCCAATTTCCTTAATAGGACACCCATAGAATAAGAGTTAATAATAAGAATCAACAAATGGGACTTACTTAAACTGATTTTTTTTTTCTTAAAGAGAGAAACAATAAGAGAGGTAAATATGGAGCCTACATCATGGGAACAAATTTTTAGTCCTCACCCTTCACATGGAGCCCTAATATCCAGAGTATACAAAGTATACAAAGAACTCAGAAAATTAGACAATAAGATAACCAATAACCCAATGGGCCAAGGACCTGAACAGAAACTTCTCAGAGGAGGACATAGAATCAATTAACAAGTACATGAAAAAATGCTCTCCATTTCTTGCAGTAAGAGAAATGCAAATAAAAACCACCCTAAAATACCATCTCAATCCAGTGAGATTGGCAGCCATAATGAAGTCAAACAACAACAAGTGCTGGCGAGGATGTGGGGAAAAGGGTACTCTTGTACATTGCTGGTGGGACTGAAAACTGGTGCGGCCAATTTGGAAAGCAGTATGGAGATTCCTGGGAAATCTGGGAATGGAAGCACCATTTGATCCAGCTATTGCCCTTCTCGGACTATTCCCTGAAGACCTTAAAAGAGTGTACTACAGGGATACTGCCACATCGATTTTCATAGCAGCACAATTCACAATTGCTATACTGTGGAACCAACCCAGATGCCCTTCAATAGATGAATGGATAAAAAAATGTGACTTTTATATACTATGGAGAATTACGCAGCACTAAAAAATGACCAAATCTTGGAATTTGCAGGGAAATGCATGGCACTGAGCAGATTATGGTTAGTGAAGCTAGCCAATCCCTAAAAAACAAATGCCAAATGTCTTGTTTGATATAATGAGAGCACCTAAGAACAGAGCAGGGAGGAAGAGCATGAAGAAAAGATTAACATTAAGCAGAAACATGAGGTGGGAGGGAAAGGGAGAGAAGAGGAAAATTGCATGGTAATGGAGAGAGACACTTATTGTTACACAAAATTACATATAAGAGGTTGTGGGAAAATAAACAAGGAGAGAAATGATTTAGAGTAGGTATGGTAGAGAGAGAAGATGGGAAGATAGGGGAGTGGGGATAGTAGAGTATAGGAAAGGTAGCAGAATACAACAGTAACTAATAGGGCATTATGTAAAAATATGGATGTGTAACTAATGTGATTCTGCAATCTGTATTTGGAGTAAAAATGGGAGTTCATAACCCACTTGAATCTAATGTATGAAATATGATATGTCAAGAGCTTTGTAATGTTTTGAGCAACCAATAAAAGAAAAAAAAGTAGCAATATATATGCCAATAGAAATTCATCATGAAATGTATATAATCCACAGATCGAAAAATATTCATTTTACTGAACATGGATTCATGTATAATGTTTTTCAACTAGGAAGCTCACCCATAGGTTGAATTTTCAGTTCCAACAGCGTTTAGGAGGAGTGATCTCTTCTCTCAATTTGCATCTACCAATTCAGCCACCTCACAAGTGTATACGAGTGATATCAGGTAGAATTCTATATGTGCATATAAACATACATGTGCTGAATAGGCTACAGAGAAAGGGAAATAGGGATTCACATATTTGCTAATTTTAAAAACACATGTAGAACTATTTCAACAAAAAATTGACTAGACTTATAACTCCTACATTATATAATGCAAAAGGCAATTCCAACTATACACCATGCGTCCTCTGAACTGCTTGTGTTTCTTCTCTTTTTGGCTTATTTTTCACCATCATATTAGGATTATTAGTCAGAGACTAGTAGGGTATGGGTTATAGTGTCAGGGATTCAGTATTTCAAACGGAAATTGAAAAATGAATCCAATGTGTATGTAAATATGTGCTACACAAAAATCTTCCCACTCACATCCAGAACAATGCCTTGACATTACCTACGCCCCAAGTAAAACACAATTAGAGTAGAAAAGTGTGAAAATCTATGAATACAAATATGGAATGGAATATGCTCGGGAGTTCACAACCTTGGAGGTGGTAGAGGAGTTTCCAAAAGTAAAGGACAGGGTAAACACTCCACAAACAAGGAACTCTGCTGGCCTAAGAATTCTTGGGAAACGGCTTCTGAGGTTGGGCACTTGAAATATATGTTGTTGTCATGAGCTTTAACTTACTTTGTAGTGAGACCATCAAAGCTGGGTCTGCATCTATGTGACCGAAAGACATGGTTTCTTATATTCCAATGAACATGAGGCAGCAGTGCTCAATTCTCTCTTTGTAGCTAAACTGTGTCCATTGGAAGCTAAGTGTCTCCCGGTGGGGACTGTGAAGACATTTGGTCATCCTCCACTTTTCGTGGTATTTCTTGCTTCTGCACTGGGAATTTGGTATTTGCTTCACAAAACATAAAAACTTCATCTGGGATACAGTGCTGGAGGGAGTTCTGTCACGTGTGGTGGGTCAGGGTCTGCAGGAGAATGCACCAACCAGGCTTCTATCCCACATAGCTTGCCCCAATAACCATAGCAACCTGATTCTGAATATTGCCCTGAAAACTCTCCATTTAACAAGATGCCTTTACATATAAGGGTCTGATGTCTGCACTATATCAGTCACAAGCCATTTGGAAGCCAATGGCAGATTCACATGGCCCCACCATGATGTTTTATCACACACCTGCCCATCACTGCTCTAGGCCCCCTACTCAGCAGGCTCCAAATTACTGGCTTCTCTTGTTCTACAGGATTTTCATGAAACCCAGTCAAAAACAAGGCACTGTCTGGTATACACATGATCAGCAACAGGACATCAAAAGTTTCTGCAGTGCCACCTGGTCATGGGAATTTCAAAAATTTCATGGTATTTATCTAGCAATTTTTCAAGGGTGAAGTTAGAGGCACTGTGGGTTTCAATTCATTCAGGAACCATTAAGAGTTGAGAAAGTTCATTTCAATGAAAGCTCTGGAGAACTCTCACAGTCAATGCTTCTCAAACAGTTGCCAAAAGGTCTTCTAAAGCCAGGCCAATTGACATCTACAATGTGAGGTCCATGTGTGTTTTGACTCTCAAATATGGCTGCTAAGTCTTTCAGAATAAAATCATGTTATATCCTGGCTGAGATTCTCAGGCCTCTGTGGAAACCACCCTGGGCCTAGATCTCAGTTTCCAAGAGTGAGTCTCATGCGTGGCCTCCTAAAATCCCAACACAATTCATGGCAATACTTCTCTGAGGTCAGTTTCAGAACTCAGTCTCTAAGGGGAATCACACCAGAGTTCAAGCCCAGGTGGACCCAGTCATCCCTTCCATCCGCCAAAAAATGACCACAATTAAAATCAAAACACTACCACAGGGCCATCATCTTCTTCCATGTAGACACTCATCATAACCTCTAGCTGGAGGTTTCTATGAGCCCAAGGTAGTGTCCAAATAAGGTCACTTGCCCCTCATTTGCCTAAAATCATGATGGCCTGGACACTCTTCCTGTGAACCAGGAATGATCAAATATTCCTGCTGTTAAAGTGTTCCACTTCTCCAATTTGAGGCCTACTGGCTGTAGGGTATAGATTCTTTATGTGATTTGGAGTCATGAGAAAACCCAAGCAAATATGGGCTAGCCTCTGCAGGGATTTCAAGAACTCATTTGACCCAAAGGATCCCTATTCTCACTTGATGGAGGTCAGGAACCTAAAACAAGAGGGCAAAAATATTCACCCACAATGACTGCTCTTTTGGCCATTTTAGTTTTTGAAACACATGGGATCTTTCTTTAGATCCATCAGGTGCTGAGAATCTAAGCCACAACCTCATACAAGGACAAGAGGCTGATTCAGACACATCCCAATCCAAATCAATTAAGCAAAGAGCCACTGGTGATGTCCATACATTTCCATATGAAAACAGTTTTCTTCAGGCTACACAAAGGGGTGGCCTGAGGCAAAGACCTTCCTGACATTCAGGGTAATAGAAATAGAAGTAAGCAAATGGCCCAAAGAAGGGTTTCTCCACTAAGACTTTACTGGTCACACTGAAATCTGAGTTTTCTTAGATGCTCCCATTCCCTTCAGCTATCCAGTACATGGCCATGTCACAGAACCTTGTGGTGTTACATATTTGGGAAACAAAACCATGAGTCTATTCTGGAGAGTGGCCAGAATTCAAGAAGAAAACAGGAACTTTAGAAGATAATAGATGTTGCCCATCCATAAGGCAAGCTGCAGTCCATTCATTAATTGGGCAGTATGAATGCGGGGAAGCTTTCAACTAGAGACAACACATCCATTGATGCATTCTCTTTTCTAATGTCTACAACCACGGATACAGTGGGATACACAGACTTAGAAACACTCACCATGTCAAACGACTTACTAGAAACAGTCCACTCCAAACCAAACAAACCACCTTTCCTACCTATTCTCAGAACATGAGAAAAAACCACAAACTCACACCTACAACGGCAAAGGCACTTCCTTCCCCCAAATAGGTCTGTGACAATCCGGAGTGTCTTCTGACTGGTGGGCCATATTATGTTCCCCCAAAATGGCCTGTCCTGTTTCAGATCTGGTCTCCTTGGCCAACTCTGTGAAGTTGTCAGGAGCCAACGGTGAGCCACTACCTGCTTACTCAGGAAAGGCCCCTCTTCAGAGCTCTGCTGGCATTTGGCCATCCTCACATCAGTGGGTACCAAGAAAGACTGACTATGTCTTTGGGAAAAGCAAACAAGTTAGCCCACTGGAACTGGGAGTGGGACTGGCTCTGCGTGCCTTCCTTCCTGGATCCCAGGTTCAGAGAATTCCATCACCAAGGAAGTGAAGTGAGGTCACTTCTTTCAGGAACAGAATATGCTCACTGCCTTGGTAACCACTTTGTGCTAACAGTTGCTTCCAGGGTTCCCATGAGATGGAGGCTGCCCCAACATCCTGTGACACATTCAGAAGTTAGAATGGTATATCAACCATAGGCACCAGGGAACAGCTCTCCACAGAGGCCTGGTTCAGTCCATCTTCTCTTTATTAAGAAGAGAGAGGCTGATTCAGACCATCAATTAATCCTGACCAGGTTGTTTGCCATGGAAGATGACTATTGCTCTCTCAGGTCCTACATAGCTGCCTATATCTTCTGCAAGGATCATTTCTCCATGGATCTTTGATGTTCTCAGCAGGTGGAAGATCATCTACATTCCTATATTGTAAGACCCACACTGTCCCTGCTCTTAAGTAAGTTATACTGAGGGAACAGTGTATGGTTAGGGTTAATAACTTGTTCAATTTGGGTTGCAAATAATTCTGCGGGATGAATAATGGTATTGGCAAAATGCGATGTTTACAAGAGTATATATGTGAAACATAAGTATGAAAGCAGAAATCTAGGTAAGATTTGAAGCCCAGAAGGGCATTGGGGACTTGAGTGGGATACTTAGCTTTGAGTAATGTGCAGCACAGATGTCTCAGATAAATCAATATACACTGGCATCGTACCTTGTACCTTGGATATTGAATGTTGAAGAGAACATCCAGTCAAAAACCAATAGTCGGCAGGATTAGGAAGGTAGTTGGTAGGTTTAGAAAAAAGAGTGAGTATAGGATTTGGACCAAAAGTTCTTTAGCAATAGAATTTAGTGTAGAGAGTGTATGTAAATGTAAGCACATGTGAAGAGTCAGTCACAATGATGAACTGGGGAAAAATATAGGAAATCAGATATCAATAGAGACATTAGGAAATCAAGCAAAGTATAAATTGTGTGATAGGGTTAGACATTTTCAACAGGTTTGAAGTTGAATATATAATCTTAGGAAGAAACAAATATGTAGTCAAAAATAGAATTGATATTTGAGAGCATTAGGCAACCTGGACATGGATGTTTTTAGTAATCCATGCTCACTTTCCATTTACGCTTTGGTACAATTGTAAGTGTGACCTATGCTTTTTGTGTCCAGAATATTTCTGTAATAAAATGTGTATGTAGATCAGGTGACAATCGTATTTCTTCCACCAATTCTGGGAGCAATATTTTGAAGACTTACAAATTAGTATGTGGGTACAAATAGGTGTACCCTGTTTCTATGAATATAGACATAATGCATGAATAGACCATACTGTGAATAAATAATATAACTGGATCCACTTTAAATAATGAATTGAATAAATATCTGAAAATTTATAAGAAATTTTATATTGATATGCAATCATTCATTCCAACCAGTTATATATCTAACGATCATCTTAGGGTTACGGTTTATCATGAAGGGTGTGTGAATTTTGGTTCAAAATTGATTATGGAAATAGAAAATAATATATTTGGAAAAAAGTCTCATGAATAGACCAGTCAAGAGACATAGAGGAATACATGTGTTCTGGAGCAGGAAGTGATTGAAAGTGAAACAAATGCCTATAAATTTGCTAACTAGTGAATAAAATATATATACTATGATGTGCATAAACTGATGAAATAGTAATGTACCAGTGTGGAATAAAAATTAACGTCAAAATACACATCATGTCCCATAGGAACCTACATGCATTAATGTTAAACTGGGTCAGTTAATGTACACATATTAGGATTTGTATGCACCTTTTACTGAAGTTAGTTTTCAGTACTAGGGAACAAATATGTATTTCGGGTGGATGAATATTTCTAAGAATAATCTTGTGAAAAGTTGATTATTAATCCACATACATGAACATGAATGAATTTAGGGAGTGTATATAAGACACATATATTTCATATTTTTAAAAATATGGAGAGTATATATATATATATATATATATATATATATATATATATATATATATATACACACACACACACACACAAACACAGACATTAAAAAGTAGCAATATATATGCCAATCAAAATTCATCATGAAATATATATCATAAAGATGCAAAAACATTCATTTTAGTGAACATGGGTTTATGTATAATGTTGTTCCACTGGGAAGCTCACCCATAGGTTGAATTTTCAGTTACAACAGCGTTTAGGAGGAGTGATCACTTCTCACAGTTTGTATCTGCTAAGTCATATATCTTACAAGGATGTACGTGTGATACCTTGTAGGATTCTATTTGTGCATATAAAAATACATGTGCTGAATAGGCTCCAGAGAATGGGAGACCGTAATTCACATATTTGTTAACTTTAAAACACATTGAGAACTATTTCAATTAAATATTGAATAGATTTATAACACCTACCCTTTATCATGCAAAAGGCAAGTCCATCTCTGAACTGCAAGTATTTATGTACTGTTTGGGTTACTTTCTTCCATCATATTAGGATTAGTAGTCAGAGTCTAGTAGAATATGGGTTAGTGTCAGGGATTCAGAATTTCAAATGGAAAAAAGGAAAACTAATCTTCCAACTCTCATCCAGAACAATGCCTTGTCATTACCTTCGCCCCAAGGAAGACACAATTAGAGCAGAAGAGTTACAAAATCTGTGATTACATTTCTGGAATTGAAAATGCTCAGGAGTGCACAAACTTGGAGGTGGTATAGGAGTTTCCAAAAGTAAGGACAGGGTACACACTCCACAAACATGAAGCTCTGCTTGCCTAAAACTTTTTGAGAAACTGCCAGTGAAGTTGGGCACTGAAATATAGGTTGTTGTCAGGAGTTAAGCTTCCTTTGTAGTGAGACCCTCAAAGCTGGGTCTTCAACTATGTGACCTGGAGGACATCGTTTCCTATTTTCCAATGAACACGAGGCAGCAGTGCTCAATTCTCTCTTTGTAGGTAAACTGTGTCTCCCTGTGTGGACTGTGAAACAATTTGGTCATCCTCCACTTTTCGTGGTGTTTCTTGCTGCTGCACTTGGAGTTTGGTTCATGCTTCACAAAATACAAGGAGTTCAACTGGGAAACAGTGCTTGAGGTATTTCTGTCACGTGTGGTGGGTCAGGGTCTGCAAGAAAATTCACCAACCAGGCTTCTATCTCTCAAAGATTGCCCCCTTGTCCATAGCAACCTGATTCTGAACATTGCCCTGAAACTACGCCATATAACAAGATGCCTTTACATATAAGGGTCTGATGTCTGCACTCTGTCAGTTACAAGCCATTTGGAAGCCAATGGCAGATCCAAATGGCCCCACCATGATGTTTTATCACACACCTCTCCACCACTGCTCTAGGCCCACTACTCAGCAGGCTCCAAAATACTGGCATCTCTGTTCTAAACAATTTTCATGAAACCCTGTCAATCAAGGCACTGTCTGGTACACTCATGGTAAGCAACAGGACATCGAAAGTTTCTGCAGTTCCACCTGGTCATGGAAAATTCAAAAATTTCGTGGTATTTATCTAGCCATTTTTCAAGGATGACGTTGGATGCACAATTATTCAGGAACCATTAAATGTTGAGAAAGTTCATTTCAAAGAAAATTCTAGAGAACTCTCACAGGCAAGGCTTTCCAAAGAGTGGACAAAAGGTCACTTGAAGCCAGGACCATTGAGATCTACAATGTGAGGTCCTATGTCTTTTGACTCTCAACTATGGCTGCCAAGTCTTTCAGAATAAAATCATGTGATATCCAGGCTGAGATTCCCAGTTCTTTGTGGAAAGCCACCCTGGTCCTAGATCTCAGGTTCCAAGGGCGACTCTCATGCGTGGCCTCCTAAAATCCCAACACAATTCATGGCAATTCTTCTCTGAGATCAGTTTCAGATCTCAGTCTCTAAGTGGAAACACATCAGAGTTCAAGCCCAGTTGACCCAGTCATCTCTTCCAACCGCCACACCAATGACCAGAATTAAAACCAAAACACTCCCACATGTCCCTCATTTTCTTCCATATAGACACTCATCATAACCTTGGCTGGAAGTTTTTATGAGGCACACAGCCCAAGACAAAGTCAAAATAAGTTCCCTTGCCCTTCATTTGTCTAAAGTCAGAGTTTCCTGGACAACGTTCCTGTGAACCAGGACTGATCAAAGAGGTCTGCCATTAATACTGTTCTGCTTTTCCAATTTGAGGCATACAGACTGTCGGGTATAGTTTCTTTATGTGATTTGCAGTCATGAGAAAACCCAAGCACCTATGGGCTAGCCTCTGCATGGCTTGAAGAACTCAGTTGACCCAAAGATCCCTGTTATCACTTGATGGAGATCAGGAACCTTACAGAGGAAGGCAAGAGACTTCATCACAATGACTTCTCTTTTGGCCATTTTGGATTTGGATGCACACATGGGATCTTTCTTTAGATCCATCAGGTGCTGAGAATCTAAGCGATAATCTCACACTGCACTAAGAGGCTGATTCAGACATATCCCTTTGCAAAGCAATTAAGCCAGGAGCCACAGGTGATGCCCATTTATTTCCATTTGAAAACTGTTTTTTTCAGGCTTTGGAAATGTGTGGCTTTAGGCAAAGTCCTTCCTTTCATTCAGGGCAACAGAACAATAGGTAAGCAAAATACCAAAGCAGATTTTCTCCACTGAGACTTTCCTGGTCACACTGATATCTGAGTTTTCTGAGATATTCACCATTCTCTTCAGCTATCCAGTACATGGCCATGTCCCAGATTGTGGAGGAGATACATATCTTGAACACAAAACCATGAGCCTATGGGAGAGTGACCAGATTCAGGAAGATATCAGGAATGTAGGAAGGTAATAGGTGTTGCCCATCCATAAGGTAACCTGCAGTCCATTCATAAATTGGACAGGATGAATTCTGCGAAGAATTCTACTAGACAGGACACATCTATTGATGCATTCTCTTTTCTATTGTCTACAACCACAAATACAGTGGGATACCCAGACATAGAAACACTCACCTTCTCAAAGGACTTACTAGAAACAGTCCACTCCAAACCAAACAAACCGACTTTCCTACATATTCTCAAAACTTGAGACAAAAATCACAAACACACAAACACACACACACACACACACAAAGGCACCTTCTTTCCCCAAATAGGTCTGTGACTATCCGGAGCGTCCTCTGACTGGTGGGCCATACTATGTTTCCCCGAAATGGGCTGTCCTATGTCAGATCTGGTCTTCTTGGCCAAAACTGTGAAGTTATCAGGAGCCAGCGGTGAGCCACTGCCTGTTTTCTCAGGTAAAGCCCCTATTCAGAGCTTTCCTGGCATTTGTCCATCTTCAATTTAGTAGTTGCCAAGAAAGACTTACTCTATCCTTCTTAAATCCAAAAATTTGAGACCACTGGGACTTAGACTGGGACTGCTTCAGGGTGCCTGGCTTCCTGGATTCCAAGTTCAGAGTGTTCCATCAACAAGAAAGTGACATGGGTCACTTCGTCCAGAACTGAATGAGGTCACTGCCTTGGCAACCACTTTGTCCTAACAGTTGCTTCCAAGGGTCCATGAGATGGATCCTGCCCCTACTTCCTATGACACTTTCACAAGTTAGAATGAAATATCAACCATAGGCACCCGGGAACAGCTCTCCACACAAGCCTGGTTTGGTCCATCTTCTCTACATTAAGAAGAGAGAGACTGCTTCAGACACACCCCTTCATCCTGACCTGTTTTTTTTTTTTTTGTCATGAAAGATGACTTTCACACTCTCAGGTCCATCATAGCTGCCTACATCTTCTTTAGGGATCATTTCTGCATGGACCTTTGAAGTTCTCCGGAAGTTGAAGATCTCCTACATTCCTGTATTGTAAGACCAACTCTGTCCCTGCTCTTCTGTAAAGTTAGATTGAGGGAACAGTGTTTGGTTACAGTTAATAACATGTTTGATTTGGGTTAGGATCATTCTGCTGGATGAATAATGGTATTGGGAACCTGCAATATTCATAAGATTATATAGGTGAAATATATGAATGAAAACAGAAATCTCGGTAACATTTGAAGCCCAGAAGGGCATTGGGTCCTTGATTGGGATACTTAGCTTTTAATTATGTTCTGCACAGATGTCTCAGATAAATCTATACACAATGGCATAAGATCTGATACCTTGGATGATTGAATGTTGAGGAGAACAACCATTCAAAGAGGGAGAGTCGGTAGGATTAGGAAGATAGTTGGTAGGATTATAAAAAAGTGTGAGTATAGCATTTGGACAAATAGTTCTTTAGCAATAGGTTTTCAGGTAGACAGAAAATGTAAATGTCAGCATATGTGAAGAGTCAGTCACAGTGATGAACTGGGGAAAATATGTAGGAAAGCAGATATCAATAGAGACATTAGGAAATCAGGCAAAGTATAAAGTGAGTGATAGCAAAAGACATTTTCAACAGGCTTGAGATTGAATATATAATCTTAGGAAGTAACAAATATGTAGTCACCAATAGGATTGACATTTGAGAGCATTAGGCAACCTGGACATGGGTTATTTTCATAATCCATACTCACATTCCATTTAGGCTTTGGTACAATCGTAAGTGTGACTTTGCATTTTGTGGCCAGAATATTACTGTGATAAAACGTATATGTAGATCAGGTGACATGAGTATTTCTTGCACCATTTCTTGGAGCAATATTTTGAAGGGGTATAAATTAGTATTGGGGGTACATATAGGTGTACCATGTATGTATGAATATAGAGATAATGCATGAATAGACCATACTGCGAATAAATAATATAACTTGTTCCAACTTTAAATAATGGATTGAATTGATATCTGAAAATACACAGGAATCACATATTGATATACATACATTCATTCCAACCAGTAATACATCTAATGGTAATATTACGGTTGTGGTTTATCACCAAGAGTGTGTGAATTTTGCTTCAAATTTGATTATGGAAATCGAAAATAATGTGTTTGGAAAGAAATCTCATGAAATGACCACTCAAAAACAAGGAGGAATACATATGTTCTGAAGCAGGAAGTGATTGAATATGTTACAAATTTCTTTAAATTTGTGAACTTGTGGATGAAATGTATATTCTATAATGTATAAAAACTGCAGAAATAGTAATGTACCAGTGTTTAATAAAAATGAACGTCAAAATACACATCATGTTCCATAGGAATCTACTTGCATTGATGTTAAAGTGGGTCAGCTACTGTAAAAATATAAGGATTTGTTTGCACCATTCATTGAAGTAACTTTTTAGTACTAGAAAACAAATATGTATTTCAGGTGGATGAATATTTTTAAAATAATCTTATGAAAAGTTTAGTATAAAACCACATACATGAACAAGAATGAATTTAGGGAGTGTATAATAGGACACATATATTTTATATTTTGAAAAATCTAGAAAAATATATATATACACACACACACACACACAAAACACACACAGAGACATTAAATAGTAGCAATATATATGCCAATTAAAATTCATTGTGAAATATATATCATCCACAGATCCAAAATATTAATTTTACTGAACATGGATTTATGTATAATGTTTTTCAACTAAGAAGCTCACTCATTGTCTGAATTTTCAGTTCCAAAAGCATTAATGAGGAGTGATCTCTTCTCACACTTTGTATCTGCCAAGTTAGCCACCTCTCAAGAATATACGTGTGATACCAGGTAGGATTCTATATGTGCATATAAAAATACATGTGCTGAATAGGCTACAGAAAAATGGAGACAGGAATTCACATATGTGTTAACTTTAAAAACACATGCAGAACTATTTCAACAAAAAATTGACAAGATTTATAACTCCTACCCTATATCATGCAAAAGGCAAACCAACTGTCCACCTGTCCACCATGCCTCCTCTGAAGTGCTAGTATTTCTATTCTGTTTGGGTTACTTTTCTCCATCATATTAGAATTAGTAGTCAGAGTCTAGTAGGGTATGGGTTAGTGTCAAAGATTCAGCATTTCGAATGGAAAATTGAACAATGAATCCAATGTGTATGTAAATATGTGCTACACAAAATTATTCCCACTCTCATCCAGAACAATGCCTTGACAATTCCTTCACCCCAAGTAAGACACAATTAGAGGAGAAGATTTAGAAAATCTGTGAATAAATATGTTAAATGGAATATGCTCAGGAGCTCACAACCTTTGAAGTGGTAGAGTAGTTTCCAAAAGTATGGGACAGGGTAAAAACTCCACAAACATGGAGGTCTGCTGGCCTAGAGATTTCTAGAGAAACTGCCTGTGAGTTTGGGCACTTGAAAAATATGTTGTTGTCAGGAGCTTTAGCTTCCTTTCTAGGGAGACCATAAAAGCTTGGTCTGGATCTATGAGACCTGGAGGACATGGTTTCTTATTTCCCAATGTACATGAGGCAGCAGTGCTGAATTCTCTTTTTAGGTAAACTGTGGCCACTGGGGAATAAATGTGTGCCAGTGTGCACTGTGAAGCCATATGGTCATCTTCCATTTTCGTGGTGTTTCTTCCTGCTGCACTGGGTGTTTGGTATTTGCTTCACGAAATACAAAGAGTTCAACTGGGTCACAGTGCAAGAGGAAGTTCTGTCATGTATGGTGGGTCAGGTTTTGCAGGAGGATCCAAGAACTAGAATCCTATCCTACATATCTTGCCCCCTTGAACATAGCACCCTGATTCTGAACAATGTCCTGAAACCTCTCCAAATAACAATTTGCCTTTACATGGAAGGTTCTGCTGGCTGCACCATGTCAGTCACAAGGCATTTGAAACCAATGGAAGATACACATGGCCCCACCACAGATGTTTTATCACATACCTGCCCACCACTGCTCTAACCTACTACTCAACAGAGTCCAACTTACTGGCATCTCTGTTCTACACCATTTACATGAAACCCAGTCAATCAAGGCACTGTCTGGTATATTCATGATCAGCAACAGGACATCAAAAGGTTTTCCAGTGCCACCTGGTGATGGGAAATTCAAAAATTTCATGGTATTTATCTAGCCATTTTTCAAGGATGAAGTTGGAGGCACTGTGAGTTTCAATTCTTTCAGGAACCATTAAATGGTTAGGAAGCTCATTTCAATGAAATCTCTGGAGAACACTCACAGGTAAGGCTTCCCAAAGAGTGGCCAAAAGATCATATGATGTTATGCCCATTTAGGTCTACAATGTGAGGTCCATATGAGTTTTGACTCTCAACTATGGGTGCCAAGTCTTTCAGAATAAAATTTGTGGTATCCTGGCTGAGAGGCTCAGTTCTCTGTGGAAAGCCACCCTGGGCCTAGAACTCAGTTTCCAAGGGCAACGCTCATGCCTGGCTTCCTAAAATCTCAACACTATTTATGGCAATACTTCTCTGAGGTCAGTTCCAGAACTCAGACTCTAAGGGAATCACACCAGAGTTCAAGAACATGTGGACCAAGTCATCTCTTCCAACCGCCACCCAAATGACCACAATTTAAACCAAAACACTCCAACGTGGCGCTCATCTTCTTCCATATAGACACTCACAATAACCTATGGCTGGAGATTTCCATGAGGGGCACACCCCAAGACCGTGTCCAAAATAAGCTCTCTTACACCTAATTTGCCTAAATTCAGGGTGGCCTGGACACCCTTCTTGTGAACCAGGAGAGATTAAGTAGGCCTCCCGTTAATACTGCTCCGCTTCTTTAATTTGAGGCCAAATGACTGTGGGGTTTGGATTCTTTATGTGAATTGGAGTATTGAGAAAACCCAAGCAAATATGGGCTAGCCTCTGCAGGGCTTTGAAGAACTCATTTGACCCAAAGGATCCCTAATCTGACTTGATGGAGGTCAGGAAAGTTACAGAGGAAGGCGAGAGTCTTCATCCACAAGGACTGCTCTTTTGGCCATTTTGTTTTTGGATGTAAACATGGGATCTTTCTTTAGATCCATCAGGAGCTGAGAATCTAAGTCACAGCCTCACACAGGGTAAATAGGCTGATTCAGACACATCCTTTCCAAAGCAATTATCAAAGAGCCACAGGTAATGCCCATTCATTTCCATTTGAAAACTGTTTTCTTCAGGCTTCAAAAAGTGGTGGACTGAGGAAAAGACCTTCCTGACATTCAGGGCAACAGAAGAATAGGTAAACAAAAGGCCCCAAGCAGGGTTTCTCCACTGAGACTTTCCTGGTCACACTGATATCTGAGTTTTCTGAGATGCTCACCATTCCCTTCAGTACATGGTCATGTCACAGAGCTTCGAGGTTGTACATATCTTAAACAGAAAACCATGAACCTATTCTGGAGAGTGGCCAGAATTCAGGAATAAAACAGGAACTAAGGAAGATAGCAGGTGTTGCACATCAATAAGGCAAGCTGCAGTCCATTCATAAATAGGGCAGGATGAATGCTGTGAAGCTTTCTACTAGACAGGACATATTCATTGATGCATTCTCTTTTATAATGTCTACAACCACGGACACAGTGGGATACACAGACATAGAAATTCTCGCCTTGTCAAACGACTTACAAGAAACAGTTCACTCCAAACAAAACAAACTGCCTTTCATACCTATTCTCAGAACATGAGACAAAACCACAAACCCACACCCACACAACAAAGGCAGCTCCTTTCCCCAAGTAGGTCTGTGACTATCCGGAGTGTCCTCTGACTGGTGGGCTTTACTATGTTCCCTGGAAATAGCCTGTTCTGTCTCAAATCTGGTCTTTTTGGCCAACTCTGTGAAGTTGTCAGGAGCCAGCGGTGAGCCACTGCCTGCTTTCTCAGGAAAGGCCCCTCTTCATAGCTTTCCTTGCATTTGGCCATCCTTACATCAGTAGGTCCCAAGAAAGACTGAGTCTGTCCTTGGTAAATCAAAATAAGTTTGACCACTGGGACTGGGACTGGGACTGGCTCTGGGTGCCTGGCTTCCTGGATTCCAAGTTCAGAGAGTTCCATCACCAAGGAAGTTAGGTGTGGTCACTTCCTTTTGGAACTGAATGAGGTCACTGCCTTGGCAACAACTTTGTCTTAACAGTTGCTTCCAAGGTTACCATGAGAAGGAGGCTGCTCCTACTTCCTGTGACACTTTCACAGGTCAGAGTGGTATGTCAACCATAGGCATGCAGGAGCAGCTCTCAACACATGCCTGCTTTGGTCCACCTTCTCTACATTAAGAAGAGAGTGGCTGATTCAGACACATCCCTTCATCCTGAGCAGGTTGTTTGCCATGGAAGACTTTTGCTCTCTCAGGTCCTTCGTACTTGCCTACATCTTCTCCAGGGATCATTTCTGCGTGGACCTTTGAGGTTTTCAGCAGGTGGAAGATCCTCTATAATTCTGTATTTTAATACCAATTCTGTCCCTTCTCTTCTGTAAAATTAGATTGAGAGAACAGTGTATGGTTAGGATTAATAACAGGTTCGATTTGGTTTAGAAAGGAAACTACACGGTTGAGCAAACAGGGTCCTAACGTTAGCAATAATATGAGGATTTTTAATGGACTGGCCATGGCAGATAAAAGCGTAGTTAATCAGGTCACTATGTGAACCAAGACTCAAACCTCCCTTTTGGGGCCTCTGTCTC
This sequence comes from Callospermophilus lateralis, assembly GCF_048772815.1. NCBI lineage: Eukaryota > Metazoa > Chordata > Mammalia > Rodentia > Sciuridae > Callospermophilus > Callospermophilus lateralis. Next base: position 210,532 of record NW_027513003.1, on the reverse strand, counting down.
TCTTTGACGCTCTTCAAGTCGTTTTCTTAATTTACTCATAGATTCTTTTACAACTCCAGTATTGTCGGCATAAAAACAACATTCTTCCCTCAATGCAAGCAAAAAGGCACCTTTCTCTCATAAAGAGGAGGTCCAACACTCGCCTGCTTTGTAAAACAACTTCAGAAAGAGAGAGGTTAAAATTCCTGTAAAGCTGTGATGTCGGTTTTTAATGTCTTTAAACTTTGGCATATTTCTGCTTCTAATTGTGTCTTTGTTGTGTCTCATGGACTAGCCCACCCATTCAGCAGCTATTATTTCTAATAGGATGGCTAAAGTGAGGGATACAGGTTCCCAGTGGAACCGGGTTGTATGCCCCCCTAGTTGATCTTTAAATGAACCTAAGTCCTGATAGAGAACTCTGGAAAACATCTGCATCATTACATAATTAATCACATATATTGACCATTTTATGAAAACATAAATAATGTTAAAGTGTATAGAATTATACTGTTGTAGGGACGGACAAGGAAAGGGACCTAAGATAGCACCAAACACAGGAAAACAGTCTTATTTGGTTGCATCCGGATTTAGAGGGCATTGCTTCTGTTGTAATCAATTAATCCCCTGAACCCCAAGTTTCGGTAGTTTTAGAATTTGTACCCAACATGTAAGGGAAGTGGCTCAGAAGTTCACAGTCTGTAGAAATTCACAGAAATCAGTTTTTGTTTTTGTTTTTGTTCCTCTGTTCTGGGCAAGTTAACTTTTCAAAGACACCTTGGAAAGGGAGAGCTTTTTTGTCTCTTTTTTTCTCCCTGCCAGCTGTCACCATGAAGCCCAATTGGTAACTTTTTTATCTTAGAAATCTAGCCATCTCTGTGAAGCCCCAGCTCAAGGCCAGAGGCCTTGTTCACATATTTTGTGAAAATCTAGTAAGGCGGTGTCAAGCTTAGGGGTGGTGATTTTTCCAGCGAGTGGCCAAGTAGAACAGTTCAACACGAAAAGTGGAAGTTTATCTACATTGAACTCTTTCAGAGGGACTCTTTTGCTGAAAGACCTAATGTAAACCTCGGTGAAGACTTCTGGAGAAGGTTATTTAAGACATATCTATGGACCTGGTACAGAGGGGGAAGACGGGGAAGGCGAGGCTGAGAGCAGCTCTGTGGATCTGAGAATGAGGAAGATGAGATGTAAAAGAATAATGGAAAAGGGGTTTGGGATTTTCCTAGAACAAAACTTGAGCAGTAGAACAGGTAGAGCAGAGGTGAAGATGGGAGTGAGTATTCCAAAAAGCCTGTGAGGGACTTTAAATTCTTAGTAACCTGTTTTCAGTGATGACAAAGCAACTTTAAAGGCTATTTTTATTACATCTTGGATAGGGGTCTGAGGGCTCTTCTCAGCTGGTTTGAGCTTTGGTTTAGCTTCTTAGAGGACTTGGTGGGACCTAGTGCAGGCACAGACAGAAAAAGAGAGGAGTGAGTGAGTGGAGGGGTACCTCGGTACCTGCTACCTCAGCAAGGGGGCAATGGTCTGAGAACTGGCGGAGGTTTGGGTTTTTGATGTAGTAATTGGAGGGAAGAAATCAGGTTGCTGAGGTGGGAGTGACAGCAGAGAGTCTAGAGCAGAAGGCTGAGGGTGAGGAACTATTGGAGAAGCATAGTACAGGATGTGAGTGAAGGAGGGAAAAGGATTCCACATAGGGGAATTTTCCCCTTTTGAGCACTTGCCGAAGTTAAAAATGTCACGCAGAATTTGAGGATCTAGAGAACCCTCTGGGGGCCATAGTTTTTGGTTGTCTAATTGGTTATATGGCCAATGCTGTGTACTGAATTTGATGAGGAGTTTGGGTTCCACCAGGCAGCCCCGGTATGCTCACATCCCCATGAATTACACAAGAAGTTGGCTTTCCCCCCACACAGCCATGGCTGTTTGTGGCTTTGATAGTCCGCCGGGCATATATAGTAATCTAGGCTAACCAACCTGAATCTGGCTCGCGTTTCCGTGCATCCATAATGTTTGTTTCAATTATCTATGGTATGGAAGGGATTTAATGGAACTTTAGTGGGATCCTCTTCATTGGGGTTATCTCAATAGGAAAGACCTATACCAAGCTGAAAAATGTCTGGGTGGAGAGATAGCCACCAGGTCCCTAAGGGGGCTGTATGCGAGATAGACCATACTTCTTGTCTAGTAGGATTTCAGATCAGCCTTCACTGCTGAACAGGCTGATGAGGGTTAGGAGTACTGGTGGCCAAGGGGAGAGTCTATAGTCTTGTCCACATAGCGAATACGCAATTTGAAATGGTTACCAGTTTTTTCCAGTTTCCAACCAGAGTCTGGACACAGCGAAGGCTTGAGATGAGAGGCATGGATCCAAAAAGTGATTCTGTCTACTTTTATGCCTGTAGGTGTTATAAGTAGCACCTGGTATGTTCCTTTCCAGCGGGGTTCTAGGGATAACACCTGATATTGTCTTATGTTGACGAAGTCTCTTACTTGATATTGATGTGGAATCCCCTCGTCCCCAGGTTGGTAGGCAGTGGCCAGCTGTTTCCACAGTTATCACTGAGTTCTTTCAATGGCTTTAAGTCTGTCAAGCAAGGGGTGTGGAAGGGATTGTTAGGCCTTAGAGTTGGGGATTAGATCCCTTACTGGATGATGGGCATCATAGAGAATTTCATAGGGGGTGAGGTTACACAAAGAAACTGAGGGAGTATTTCTCGCATGAAACAGTGCATAAGGCAGGAGCATAGTCCAATCTTTTATGCCGGTCTCTAAGCTTAATTTTGTTAAGGTCTGTTTAATGGTTCTATTTATTTTTTCTACCTCTCCTGAGCTCTGGGGTATATAAGCATAATGTAACTTACAATTAATCCACACCTGACTTACCTGGGCCATGAACACAAGTCCATTATTAGACCCTATTATCTTAGACAGACCGTATCTTGGAAAAATATCTTCCAGGATCTTCTTGAGAACCATTTGCGCCGTTTTTTTTTTTTTTTCTCTGTGTGTGTGTGTGTGTGTGTGTGTGTGTGTGTGTGTGTGTGTAAGGCTTCAATCCATCCTGAGAATGTATCCACAAAGACTAGGAGATATTTAAGTCCATACCTTGCTGGCTTAATTTCAGTAATGTCCACTTCCCAGAATTGTCCTGTTCTGGTTACTCGTAGGTGCTTTCGTCTAAGAAACTTGGAAGGGTAAGCATTAAACAATTGACTGACCCGACAGGCTTTTGTTACCAGTTCAATTATTTCCTTTCGCTGTGCGTCAGTTAGTGGAAAACTCTGTTCTTAATCCTACAGGAATGCCTGCAGTTTCTTTGAACCAAGGTGAGTGAGTTGATGTACATTTTTAACGTAGTGTAGGGCTTTCTGTAATTGCAGGCTGAGCTCAGTAAAGTTGAGGCGTTCAATGTCAGTGTCCTTAGATGTTATCTAAAACTTCCTGGTACTTAGGGGTCCATTGGAATTGGGCATCTCCCTTTAACAGCGGGTATAAAGGAGCAGCTAAGGACTCAAACCCATTTATCCATAACCTGCAAAACCCAGCAATCCCAAGAAACTCTTAGTTGTCTGCTGTAAGATGGGGTTGGTATCTGCTCAATGGTTTGTTTTCTGGGCTCAGTGAGCCATCGTTTACCGCCCCTAAGGAAATAGTCGAGGAAGATTACTTCTTGCTGGCAAATTGGGCAATTTTGGCCGAAGCTCTATACCCGAGTTGAGCAAGTTCGGATAATAGTGCTTGGGTCCCAGTTCAGTTTTCCTTGGTGTTGGATGCCAGTAGCAGGTGATCCACATATTGAAGCTGGGTGAATTCGGGGTGTGTAGTTCTGAAATTGTTGAGATCTCTGTGAAGGGCTTCATCAAAGAGAGTGGGGGAGTTTTTGAACCCCTCTGCAAGTCTAGTCCAAGTTAGTTGACTAGACTTTCCGGTTTCTGGGTCTACCCACCCAAAAGCAAACAGCAACTGACTATCTTTATGCAGAGGCAAGCAAAAGAAAGCTTGTTTTAAGTCCAGAACAGTATACCATTTCTGCTCAGGGTTCAGAGTGCAAAGGAGATTGAACAGATTAGGTACCGTGGGGTAAATGTCCTGCACTCTGTTGTTGATCTCTCTTAGGTCTTTAACAGGGTGATAGTCCCTGGTTCCTGGCTTTTTCTTCTAATAGCAGGGGAGTGTTCCAGGCCAATTGACAGGGCCTTAGGACCCCTAAGGCCAGATATTTCTGAATATAGGGCCTTATCCCATCTTTAGCTTTTTATGCTTAGAAGATATTATTTGACATTGATTGGGGAGGCTGAGGTTTTTAAATCCACTGTTATTGGAGGTTGTTTCACGGCCAGGCCTAACACAGCAGTTTTTGCCCAGGCATCTTGGTAATCTGTTATCCATTTCTGGGGTAGCTTGCCTGTTTGATCAGTCTTGGGGGGTGTGAAGAGTGGACGTTCATCTTCTACTAATATAGTTAAAGCCGTGACTATAGGAATTTTTACTGAAGGATTTAGAAATTTCATTTGGGGGCCTTCAGGGTTAAAAGTTATTTTGGCCCAGAGCTTGGTGAGCAGATCTCTGCCCATCAATGGGTGCGGGCATTCTGGGATTACTAGGAAGGAGTGATGGATTTTTCCTTTTCCCAGGTCCATGGTCCTCTTAGAAATCTAAGCCCGATATTTACTGCCATTAGCCCTTTGAACTACAGACCTTTTATTTGATAGACGGCCCAATGGGGCCTTAAGGGCTGAGTATACTGCTCCTGTATTCACTTCAAAGTTTACTGGGGTCCCCTACACTTCAAATCTTACCCTGAGCTAGGGGAAAGAATCTGAGCCCCAACTTTCTTAGTCATCCCCCAGAGTCAGAATGGCTGGCTGGCATGTCTGTCTCTTTATAGGGCACTCTTTGTCCCAGTGTTTTTTTTTTTTACAGTAGGCACATTGATCTGAGGCCAGGGGTGGCCTGTGGCACGGGCCCAGGTATCGCTTCCTGTCACCTTATGTCTTAATTTCTGGCCTCTTTCTTGTTGTGACCAGGATCTTAGTCAATGCCTTAATCTTTCTTTTGCTTCTCTCATCCTCCCTCTGCTCCCTTTCTTTTTCCCTGTTTCTCTCTTATAGTATACTTTTTCGGCTTCTCTGACTAAATCACTCTTTTAACTTTTTTTTTTTTTAATATCCATGGCAGCTTCAACAATTAAGGCCATCGTGACAGATGCCTTTTGATCTGCTGCCTGAGGATCGAAAGGAGTATATCTCTTATATGCCTCCATAATTCTCTCTAGAAACATAGAGAAAGATTCATCAGGCCTTTAAATAATTTCTCTTACCATGGCCAAATTAGTTGGTCACCTAGTGGCCCCTTGGATACCCGCAATTAGAGCCTGGCAATAATTGGACAGATGCTCCCTATCTTCAAAGGTGTTGGGGTCCCAGTTGTGTTGGTTAAAGGGGAAGGCAGCTTTTATTATGTTGGGAAGTTGTGTTGGTCGCCCATCAGGTCCGAGGATATTTTTTTCTAGCTTCCAGGAGGTTTTTCTCTCATTCCTCTGTCATGAAGAGAGTCCCTAGGAGTTGTTGGCAGTCATTCCAAGTAGGCAGGTGTGAAAACGTTGGCGAGTTCTCTGAGTTTTTTTAGCCGGGCCAGCTTCCTCCAGGGAAGGAGGCGCTGTGTGTGTCATGGGACAGTCATCTGGAGGGCGCTGGGCCATTCTGGCTTCCTCGAATGGTGGAGAGGCTGAGTCAGCAGCAGGGGAATTACTTACAGGGTTTTGGGGGTTGGGGGACAAGGGCAGAGGAAAAGGACGAGTAGAGTCTTGAGACTCAGGGAGAACAGAGGGTGGAGGTTGAGGAACAGAGAGTTTGAGAGATAGAATCATAGGGGAAGGAGTAGGAGTGGGTGCAGGGACAAGGAAAGGCTTCACCCATGGAGGAGGAGATTTGCAGAGGTCCTGACAAGTTAAGATATATGGCTATTGATCTGGATGTTTATGTGGCCCCGGCTGAAAGACAATATCTCAGACTTTTCAAATTAGTGCGAAGTAGAAACATCCTTCTAGAGGCCATCCGACTACAAAGGTGGGTTATTCTGAGACACAGAATCTGCCAGGTCTGGTGTTTTAATGAAAAAGAAAGATTGTGAGCCCTTAAGCAGACTTTGGTCCAGTGATTAAGGGTCAGGGACAGAGGTATTGAAGTGCTCTGTCCCATAATGAAATATACACAGACAGTGAAAGCAACAACACATGACACAGACAAGACAAGACAATAAAGACAGGCAATGGACGTCCAATACTGAGACCAGGACTGAGTAGCCGGCAAAACCTGATGGGCTGGCAATTCCGAATCTGAAAGAAAATATCACTGAGTCGAGGAGACTATGGTTCCTTGATTTCCCGAGTCCATCCCCCAGGAACATGGCCTGTGGCTCTGTGACATGTGTGTCAGCCACCGTGGGAGAGAGCTCACGCTCTTTACCAATAGCCATTTTGTCAAACCCTAACCTGAATCCTGAAACCAGAAAGAGGGGCCTTATTTACCCCCAGAGCATCCCGTTGGGGGTCTTTCATCTGCAGCTGCCGGATCTCGCTGGGGCCACCAGAAGTAAAGGTCGGGTGAGCATCGATGAAAGAGACCACCAAGAGACTGTCTAATGCAACAGGAAAGGGTTTATTGGGAGTCCGGCATGCAAGGGCTCAGAGCTCGCTTGAACAGAGCAGAGAGCCCTGAGAACAGCTTAAGAAGTGCTTATATATTTTCCTTGGAGAGGGCAGGGAGGGAAGTTTATTGATGGGTAAGGGCGAGTGGGCGGTTTGCGTGCAAATGGTTGATGGAGTACATTCTGCAGTTTGGCAGTTGGGGGCAGCACATTCTGGGAACAAGAAGAGCAAACAGTTCTCAAGATTTCAACAGTGTTTTATTAAGCATACAGAAAAACAGGAAGTGACAAGTACCTATTTTATTAACCTTTCAATATAAGTATGAAAACAGAAATCTAGGTTAGATTTGAAGCCCAGAAGTTCATTTGGCCCTTGATTGGTATACTTAGCTTTGAATTACGTTCCGTAGAGATGTCCCAGAAATATGGATATACAATGACACAGGACCTTGTACCTTCTCAGAGGTCAGTTCCAAAACACAGTCTCTAAGGGGAATCACACCAAAGTTCAAGACAAGATGGACTCAATTATCTCTACCAACCACCACACAAATGACCACAATTAAAACCAAAACACTCCCAAATGGCACTCATCTTCTTCCAAATAGACACTCATCATAACTTCTGGCAGGAGGATTCCATGAGAGGCGCAGCACAAGACAGTGTCCCAAATAATCTCCCTTTCCCCTCATTTGCCAAAAGTCAGAGTGGCCTGGACACCCTTCCTGTGAACCAGGAGTGATCAAATATGCCTGCCATTAATACAGCTCTGTTCTTCAATTTGAGGCCTACTGACGGTGGGGTTTAGATTCTTTATTTGAATTGGATTCATAAGAAAACCCAAGAACCTATGGGCTAGCATCTGCAAGGCTTTGAAGAACTCAATTGACCCAATGGATCCCTTTTCTCACTTGATTGAGGTCAGGAACCTTACAGAGGAATGCGAGAGACTTCATCAACAATGACTGATTTTTTGGCCATTTTGATTTTGGATCCACACATGGGATCTTTCTTTAGATCCATCAGGTGCTGATAATCTAAGCCACAGGCTCACACAGAGCCAAGAGGCTGATTCAGACACATCCCTTTACAATGCATTTAAGCAAAGAACCACAGGTGATGCCCATTCATTTCCGTTTGAAAACTGTTTTCTTCAGGCTTCACAAAAGCGTGGCCTGAGGCAAAGACCTTCCTGACATTCAGGGCAACAGAACAATAGGTAATCAAAAGGCCCTTCGCAGGGTTTCTCTACTGAGACTTTCTGGGTCACAGTGATATCTGACTTTTCTGAGATGCTTGCCATTCTCTTCAGCTATCCAGTACATGTCCATGTCACAGTGCTTGGAGGTGGTACATATCGTGGATGCAAATGCATGAACCTATTCTGGAGAGTGGCTAGATTTCAGGAAGAAAACAGGAACTTAGGAAAATAGCAGGTGTTGCCCATCGATAAGGCAAGCCCTAGTGCATTCATAAATTGGGCAGGATGAATGCTGGGAAGCTTTCTACTTGACAGGAAACATCCATTGATGCATTCTCTTTTCTAATGTCTACAAGCACGGACACAGTGGGATACACAGACATAGAAACACTCGCCTTGTGAAACAACTTACTAGAAACAGTTCACTCCAAACCAAACAAACCGACTTTCCTGCCTATTCTCAGAACATGAGACAAAACCACAAACACACATCCACACCCACAAAGGCACCTCCTTCCCCAAGTAGGTCTCTCACTCTCCAGAGTATCCTCTTACTGCTGGGCCATACTATGTTCCCCCGATATAGCGTTTCCTGTCTCAGATCTGGTCTCCTTGTCCAATTCTGTGAAGTGGTCAGGAGCCAGCTGTGAGCCACTACCTACTTTTTCAGGAAAGACCCCTCTTCAGAGAACTCCTGGCATTTGGCCATCCTCACATCAGTAGGTACCAAGAAAGACTGACTCTGTCCTTGCTAAATCGAAGCAAGTGAGACACTGGGACTGGGACTGAGACTGACTCTGTGTGCCTGGCTTCCTGGATCCCAAGTTCAGAGAGTTCCATTACCAAGGGATTGAAGTGTGGTCACATCCTTCAGGAACTGAATGAGCTCACTGCCTTGGCAACCACTTTGTCCAAACAGTTGCTTTCAAGCGTACCATGAGAAGGAGGCTTACACTATTTTCTGTAGTACTTTCACAAATTAGAATGGTATATCAACCATAGGCACCAAGGAACCGCTCTCCACACAGGCCTGATTTGGTCCATCTTCTTTATATTTGGAAGAGAGCCTTTAGTCCAGGGAGCACTGCAGTGAACCTCTGCACTAAAACTATTAGCAAGCACCTGATGGAGGACGCCTCCATAGGTAAGTGGCTCCTTTATAACATCTGATATCTGGTTAAGGGAGATCTCTTCTGATGACAGAGATGTGGCACGGGGAGGCTCACATATACTTCTGTCCAGGACAGTAACGAGAATCTTTCTGTCCTCTGTTCTGTTCTGTAGGGAATTCCTCTGGAACTGTAGAGAGGTGCCGACGGGCACGCATGCGCTCCTACCCTGGAGCTTTAGCAAGATGTTGCACTCTTGCCCTGTTTCTGTGTTTAGGCGCTGGGTTTCTGTTTTTTTGTGTTCTGTGTTCTATTTTTTGGTTTTTTGTTTGTTTGTTTTTGTTCGTTTTGTTGTGTGATATTGGTGGTAAGAACTTAAGTATATTGGACATGAAAATCAGAAATAAAGAGATTAAGCCTGACACCCCTTTGGACTGTGTTTTAAGGAACTGCAATGAACTTTATCCCCCATTGTAAAGCAGGATGATAGAAGCCCCTAGCTGGCTGCCTGGAGCACACCCATTGCAGAGGGCTATGCCTGCTGGGGACCTAAGAACTGAGTATCTCCCAGGTTAACAAGTGAAACTCCTTTAAAACCCCTTGTCCCTCCAGATAAAGAGAGTCACAACTTTGGCAGAGTCCCCTGTGTTTCTCCTTTGTTAGCCAAGCAATAAAACTCCTTTTTTCTTTTTCTCAAAACCCAGTCCTCATTATTAAATTTGTATTAATTGGCTTCAAGGTCAGGAACCAAACTTTAAGTTACAAATCTTGTACCCCCCCTCCGCCCCGGAACTTTGTGAGAGCTATCTACTGAAATGTTAGGAGATAGAGCATGCTTGATGTGGAACTGAATCAGAGGAGCTAATCCTGTATGTAAAAGGGGAAACTGAGGGACTCCCAGCAGCTGCCAAAGCCCTGTTGATTCAGGGAATTACCTCCTTCCTTCCCTGCACTGTAAGGATTATGCCACCTCTGTCTTGTTAAAAAAAGAGAAAAAGAAAAAGGTGACACTAAATGCAGTAAAGTCACCATGGAGACACTTTATTTTACATTTCAGGTTGCCCTTCTGTGAAAACATCTGGTCCCCTTGTGGGGACATCTATGGTGCCACTGCTGTAGGAGATTTTTCTCTTATCTGCTCTGGTTTAAAGGGTTCTGTCTGACAGCCATAGTCTGGACCTCCTTTCTGTCTGTATTGTGTCTTAGTTTCTGGCCCTTTAAGACATCTGCAATAATGTGTTGATATTATAAATTGTTTTTGGGGAATGATCTTAGCTGAATGTGTGTCTAAATGATGATGTTTTATTTTAACAATCTGGTAACTGAATGGGTTTTTGAAGCATTGCACAATCTTGGAGTAAAAAGTCGGGTTTAGGTAATTGTTTAGTTTATGATTTCAGATAATTCATGCCAGAGAACTTAAATACTTAGGATGGATAACTGAAGAACTCTACTTCCAAGTTGGCAAGAAACTTCCCAATCATACGGTCTTTTTTTTTTTTTTCACCAATTTTGAATTGGGTAGCCTGGGAAAATGTCACTGTGTGTACCAGTGCATTAATTTGGACATAAATAGTAAATCATAGTATGGTGTCTGTTGACAAAACAAGATGTAAAGATATAAAATTTTGTGAATTGTATCTTAAACTTGTATCATAATTTTCAACATCTGAACCTGAAAATTATGGTTAAAATGCCTTAGTCCTGAGATGTCTGTTCAGAATAGCAGTTTTTTTGCTGCTCCTTCCAGACCTCAGCCATGACTTATGTTGAAATGCAAATGAAAGAAGCCTGCAAGCTTTGTAGGAGAGTGATTTGAGGTCTAAGGGAAAAAAAGGTAAATTGTATGTTATTTACTAATTACTGGCAAGTCATTTTTTCTAGGACTCTTATTTTTTTTCTTAGATACTTTATGTTTTTTGACCTCATGATTTTGAGCATACAGACCTAGGTTAATGTTTTTCTGATCAGTTCTATCTTTGACCAACTGTGGACTTTTTGAAACATTGCAATAAAGATTTCAACTACGAAAAGCTACAAGGCCTTTACTATTATTATGTGTGCACAAATTGTTATGTGTTGTATGTCTATATATACATATATCCGTATATCATATATATGATACACAAATTAACATATATAAGGAGCGCTCATAAAAAAATAGCGCTCGTAAAAACAAATTTTAAAAAAGTGGATCCAAAGATCTTAAATTCACGTGATTTAAATGTTTCAATTTAAATTGGATAAAGAGATAAAAACAAATGTCTTTAAATTTAAGCTTACAAAGTTTTCTAGGTGTTCAAACATCTAACAAAATATTAACATCTACAAAATGTCTAATATGCCTTGGCTCTAGTACCTTTCCTTCAACATAAAAATGGTTTACACTGTTCAATACATTTCTCTAACTTTTTGATAAATAAGTAAAGTAAATTTGATATGGGATTACTCATTCATGAGTACTTTTGTTAGATATCTGATTGATTTACTAAGATCTGTATTTTTTTTAGTAAACTCTGTATAAGATTGTAAAAATCAGTCATGTGTTAATGAGACAAAAATTTCTTAAAACATAAGTTTACCCATAACATTGAGTTTATTAAGATTTATGTTTTCTAGAGCAAGCAACCATAAAAATTAAACAACTGATTAAATAAAAACTGTTATTTTAGAGCACTGTACTGCCATTTCTTTAAAAGCCAAACTTGATTAATGTAGAAACATAAATGTAATTGTTATGCTATTAATGTTTTCATATCTTACAGGTATGGAAGTCTGTAAGGTAGAAACGTTTAAAGAGTATTATATCAAGCTGGTGCTCTGAAGTTGTGTGGTAAAAAATATATTGTGGATTTATTTACCTGTTATCAATAAGATATGTAAATTTTTATGTTACTTTTTACATTGGGGAACAATTTAAATGTATTTTTAAGTTAATTAGAGCCTAATCTTTGTAAAGGTTAAAAACTTTCAGCCTTTCTTTAATTCATGTTTTAAATGTGATATCATATGGTGTTAGCTAATGTTCATGTGACCTCAAACAATTTATTTAAACATTGTCAAATGATATTTAAAAATAAAGATCAGCTTTAGAACTAAAATAGTTAAGATTTATAAAGAGCCCTGCCTTTCCTGAGATAAGGCTGTGTGTCCCATCTTACTACATGTGAGAATAACTATGAAACCATTAGATCAGATAATATTTCTTTAAAGTTATGTTAAAAAGTTTTTTTTTATTGTCAATATTCCTAGGATCTCAAACAGGGGATATAATGTATAATTCAGCCAAAAAATTCAGGGAAGATATTACACGAACTAAGTATTTTTACTTTTGTTAATTTTAGTTTGAAATTTTCTTATAAGTGATCTAAAGATTCCCTGTTAGTGTTTTACAAATGTGTTGCTTTAAGAACACAACATGGGTTTATTCAAGATAATAAGTCATCAACTACAATACAGACAGAATAATACAGATCCCAATTAATAAAAAGGTAATTATAAAGTTATAGACATTAAAGCCCAGTACTCTTAATGTAAGGCTGTTAAAATTTATTTGCTGGATTTTTAAGATTAGGATTTAAAATGAATGTTAAATGAAAAGGGCCAAGAAAACCAATATTTGGCTCTTGCCCTCTGAGTCAGTCTGAATCCAGGGAACAGGGGACTTCTCTAAAGAGCTTTGCAACTCTGGGCCACATAACCTCCTGATCAAGGAGATTAATGAGACCACTGGAGAACAGAAAGCCAATCAGTGCATTTGTTACAAAGAGGAGAGTCATCAGAGAAAGGAGACATCCCTGATGCTTCTGAGGGAAGCCAAATGGTCAAGCAAGACCTGGACCCACCTAGCGCAAATGGCACTAGCAGAACTGAGAATCTCCTCTCAAGTTTCCCCAGAATTGATTCCCACAAAAGCTCAGCTGACTGTTAACAATAGATAGAAACAAAAGTCAGTTTGACTGCTTCATCTTAAACACTTAGCAAAGACAGTTAAGACCAAAATACAGCCACTCCTGGGCATTTTAAATAATAATAATAATAATAATAATAATAATAATAATAATAATAATAAAATTTTAAGGTATGCACTTTATCTTATCCTCCCAAAATAAGTAAGACTGGAGGCTACAAAGAAGGATTCTCACACAGGAATGCCTAATACTTATAAAAAGAGACTATCAAGAAGAGCTGCCACAGGCAGAAGTTTTCAGTTTAAGACCTACAGATATTCCTAACCTACACAGGTAGGCTTGGTGTTTGCTAGTACGATTATCCAGCCATGAGTAACAGAATTAAAGGTTTCTCTATTAGACGCAGAGGTCATACTAGTAAAAGGATTTTTACAAGATCAGATGACATTAAATTATTAAACTGTGTCTTATTGGGAGGGCCAAATGTAACACTTAAAGTTAAATATTAAGTTGACAGTCCTGATAATTGGGGATATTAAAGACTGGTGAGGGAATTTCTATACAGTGACATGTTCCAGTTGCTGCAACATTTATTCAGTACTCATGGTTTTTGTTTCACTCATAGAAGAATCCATTCACAGATGACTTTACAACCTGTTCTTCCCCAACCTGACTTCAAACCGAACTGACTTCTAAAGGGCAACTCATGTCTCTCAACTGACTTCTAATAGTCAACTCATGTCCCTCACGACGAGCCCACTCACGTCACCCTGTCTCAGGACAGAAGAAGAAAAAATTAGTGATGCCACTCTTTTTACAACAATGGAGAGAAAGATAAATAGACTATCAATATAAATAATTAATTAAGTCAGGTAAAATCAGGGAGATCGGTTTTGGGTGAGTTGTAAAATTTTGGAGACTCTTATCTGAGGGATTAAAATTTCCTCAGTGTTCTTCCCATAATCTATCAAAGATTTGAAAGGGACACAGAGAAAAGGGGGAAATTGTAGACCCAACCTGATCTTTTATTAAAATTGGGAGCCATCATGCCACAAAGCCATGAAAAGATAATTTTGGCTTTACCATAAATTACTTCAAATTCTGAACCTGCGTGGAATGCCTGCCCACGTCTTGAACTCACGCATGCCCAGCTCTCTGACCAGATAGCAGCCCTCTCTGAAACTTTAGTGACACATCATAAATATTTGCCTTCTCTGGCCAGACAACAACCCTCTCTGAGGCTCTAATGGTCCTCATGAATTCTGATGTAGGGACAGCAAAAAAATTGTAAACTACCTTTAATGTGATGTTTATCAGAGTTCTGTTATCTGTAACCCCCCTTTTGTGTAACTTTCTGGGCTATAAAACTGGGCTGTAGGAAAGCTGGGGATGCTGTCTTGTTCCCACCATTTTGGGAGGGAGAGGCAGCACGGCCGGTGGAAATAATAAGCTTAATTTTATTTGATTTTAATTTGAGTCAGTGGTCTTTTCTAGCGTCCTGGTCTAACAGGTAAACACTCCAAAGACGTGGAGCTCTGCCGGCCTAAAGACTTCTTGAGAAACTTCCTCTGAGGTTGGGCACTTGAAATATATGTTGTTGTAAGGAGATTTAGCTTCCTTTCTAGTGACACCATAAAAGCTGGGTCTGCATCTACGTGACCTGGAGGACATGGTTTCTTGTATTCTAATGAACATGAGGCAGCAGTGCTGAATTTTGTATTTGTAGGTAAACTGTGGCCACTTGGTGCTCAGTGTCTCCCCGTGTGAACTGTGAAGCCATTTGGTCATCCTCCACTTTTCGTGGTGTTTCTTGCTGCTGCACTGGGAGTTTGGTATTTGCTTCATGAAATACAACGAGTTCAACTGGGACCCAGTATTGGAGGGAGTTCTGTCACTTGTGGTGACAGAGAATGCACCAACCAGGCTTCTATCTCACAAAGCTTGCCCATTTGTCCATAGAAATCTAACTCTGAACTTTGCCCAGAAACCTCTCCATGTAACAAGAAGGGTCTGCTGGCTGCACCATATCAGTCACAAGCCATTTTGAAGGCAATGGAAAATCCTCCTGGCCACACCACAGATGTATTATCACACACCTGCCCACCACTGCAATAGGCCCACTACTCAGCAGGGTCCAACTTACTGGCATCTTTGTTCTACATCATTTTCATGAAATCCCGTCAATCATGGCATTCTCTTGTACACTCATGATCAGGAAAAAGACATCCAAAGGTTCTCCAGTGCCACCTGGTTAAGGGAATTTCAAAAATTTTATTGTATTTATTTAGCCATTTTTCATGGATGAAGTTGGAGGCATTGTGGGTTTCAGTTCATTCAGGAACCATTAAATGGTGAGGAAACTCATTTCAATGAAATCTCTGGAGAAATCTCACAGGCAAGTCATCCCATAGAGTGGTCAAAAGGTCACATGAAGCCAGGCCCATTGAGGTCTTCAATGTGACGTCCATGGGTGTTCTGACTGTCAACTATGGCTGCCACATCTTTCAGAATAAAATCATGTGATATCTTAGCTGAGATTCCAAGGCTCTGTGGAAAGTCACCCTTCTTTTTTGATCTCAGTTTCCAAGGGGAAATCCAATGCGTGGCCTCCTAAAATCTGAACACAGTTCATGGCAATATTTCTCTGAGATCAGTTCCAGAACTCAGACTCTAAGGGGAATCACACCAGAGTTCAAGCCCAGGTAGACCCTGTCATCACTTCCAAGCACTACACAAATGACCACAATTAAAACCAAAACACTCCCACAAGGCCCTCATCTTCTTCCATATAGACACTCATCATAACCTGTGGCTGGAGGTTTCCATGAGGGGCTCAGCCCAAGACAGTGTACAAAATAAACTCCCTTGCCCATAATTTGCCTAAAGTCAGGGTTGCCTGGACACCCTTCCTGAGAACCAGGAGTGATCAAATAAGCCTGCCATAAATACTGCTCTGCTTCTCCAATTTGAGGCCTACTGACTCTCGGGTATAGACTCTTTATGTGAATTGGAATCATGAGAAAACCCAAGCACATATGGGCTATCATCTGCAGGGTTTTGAGAACTCATTTGACACAAAGGATCCCTATTTTCACTTGATGGAGGTTAGGAACGTTACAGAGGAAGGCGAGAGACTTCGTCCACAATGACTGCTTTTTTGGCCATTTTGGTTTTGGAAGCACACGTGGGAACTTTCTTTAGATCCATCAGGTGCTGAGAATTTATGCAACAGCCTCACACATGGCCAAGAGTCTGATGCAGACACATTCCTTTCCAAAGCAATTAAGCAAAGAGCAACAGATGATGCCCATTAATTCCCCTTGAAAACCGTTTCCTTCAGGCTTCACAAAGGAGTGGCCTGAGGCAAAGACCTTTCTGACATTCAGGGCAACAGAACAATAGATAAGCAAATGGCCCATTGCAGGGTTTCTGGAATGATATCTGAGTTTTCTGAGATGATCCCATTCCCTTCAGCTATCCAGTACATGGCCATGTCACAGAGCTTGGAGGTGGTACATATCGTGGACACAAAACCCTGAACCTATTCTGGAGAGTGGCCAGAATTCAAGAAGACATACAGGAACTTAGGAAGATAGTAGTTGTTGCCCATCCATTAGGAAAGCCACAGTCCATTCATAAATTGGGCAGAATGAATGCTGTGAAGTTTTCTACTAGACAGGACACATCCATTGATGCATTCTCTTTTCTAATGTCTACAACCACGGACACAGTGGGATAAACAGACATAGAAACACTCGCATTGTCAAAAGACTTACTAGAAACAGTCCACTCCAAATCAAACAAACCAACTTTCCTATATATTCTAAGATCATGAGACAAAACCACAAACTCACACGCACACCCACAAAGTCAACTCCTTCCCCCAAGTAGGTCTGTGACTATCCGGAGTGTCCTCTGACTGATGGGACATACTACGTTTCCCCGAAATGGGCTGTCCTATGTCACATCTGGTCTCCTTGGCCAACACTGTGAAGTTGTCAGGTGCCAGTAGTGAGACACTACCTGCTTTCTCAGGAAAGGCCCCTCTTCAGAGCTCTCCTGGAATTTGGCTATCCTCACATCAGTAGTTACACAGAAAGACCGATTCTGTCCTTGGTAAATCCAAACATGTGTGGCCACTGGGACTGGGACTGGGAATGACTCTGGGTGCCTGGCTTCCTGGATCCCAAGTTCAGAGAGTTCCATCACCAAGAAAGTTATATAGGTCACTTCCTTCAGGAACTGAATGAGGTCACTGCCTTGGCAACATCTTTGTCCTAACAGTTGCTTCCAAGTGTCCCAATAGATGGAGGCTGCCCCTACTTCCTGTGACACTTTCACAAGTAAGAATCGTATATCAAACATAGGCACCCGTAAACAGCTCTCCACACAAGCCTGGTTTGGTCCATCTTCTCTACATTAAGAAGAGAGAGACTGCTTCAGACACACCCCTTCATCCTGACCTGTTTTTTTTTTTTTTTGTCATGAAAGATGACTTTCGCTCTCTCAGGTCCTTCATAGCTTTCTATATCTTCCCCAGGATTCACTTCTGCATGGACCTTTGAGGTTCTCAGCAAGTGGAAGATCTCTTACATTTCTATATAAGAACAACCTTGTCCTTGCTTTTCTGTAAAGTTAGGTTGAGGAAACAAAGTATGGTTAGGATTAATAACATGATTGATTTGGGTTAGGAATCATTCTGCTGCATGAATAATGGTATTGGGAACCTGCAATATTTATAAGGATATATAGAGGTGAAATATATGTATGAAAACACAAATCTAGGTAAGATTTGAAGCCCAAAAGGGCATTGGATCCTTGATTGGGATACTTTACTCTGAATTATGTTGTGCACATGTGTCTCAGATAAATCTATACATAATGGCATAGGACCTTGTACCTTGGATAATTGAATGTTGAAGAGAACATCCAGTCAAAAAAGGATAGTTGGTAGGATTAGGAAGATACTTGATAGGATTAGAAAAAAGAGTCAGTATAGGATTTGGACAAAAACTTCCTTAGCAATAGGGTTTCAGGTAGACAGAAAATGTAAATGTCAGCACATTTGAAGAGTCAGTCACAATGATGAACTGGGGAAAATATGTAGGAAAGCAGATATCATTAGAGACATTAGGAAATCAGGCAAATGATGAAGTGATTGATAGAATTAGACATTTTCAACAGGCTTGAGGTTGAATACATAATCTTAGGAAGAAACAAATATGTAGTCACCAATAGGATTGACATTTGAGAGCATTAGGCAACATGGACATGGGTGATTTTCATAATCCATACTCACATTCCATTTAGGCTTTGGTACAATTGTAAGTGTGACTTTGCATTTTGTGGCCAGAATATTACTGTGATAAAATGTATATGTAGATCAGGTGACATGAGTATTTCTTGCACCATTTCTGGGAGCAATATTTAGAAGAGATATAAATTAGTATTGGGGCCACAAATAGGTGTACCATGTGTGAATATATAATATAACTGATTCCAACTTTAGAAATTGGAATAAATTGATATCTGAAAATACACAGTAAATGTTATATTGATATACATACATTCATTCCAACAAGTTATACATCTAATGGTAATATTAGGGTTGTGGTTTATCATAAAGTGTGTGAGTTTTGCTTCAAAATTGATTATGGAAATCGAAAATAATGTGTTTGGAAAGAAGTCTCATGAAATGACCAGTCAAAAGCAAGGAGGAATACATGTGTACTGAAGCAGGAAGTGATTGAATGTGTTTCAAATGTCTTTAAATTTGTGAACTTATGGATGAAATGTTTATACTATGATGTACAAAAACTGAAGAAATAGTAATGTACCAGTGTTAAATAAAATGAACGTCAAAATACACATCATGCCCCATTGGAATCTACATGCATTGATGTTAAATTGGGTCAGTTACTGTAGAAATATAAGGATTTGTTTGCACCATTCAGTGAAGTGAGTTTTCAGTACTAGAAAACAAATATGTATTTCAGGTGGATGAATATTTCTGAAAATAATCGTATGAAAATTTGATTATAAAACCACATACATGAGCATGAGTGAATTATTAAGGGAGTGTATAATAAGACACATATATTTTATATTTGGAAAAAAAAAAAAAAATATATATATATATATATATATATATATATCACACAGAGAAACATTAGGAAGTAGCAATATATATGCCAATCAAAATTCATTGTGAAATATATATCATCCACCGATCCAAAAATATTAATTTTACTGAACATGGATTTATGTATAATGTTGTTCAACTAAAAATCTCACTCATAGTTTGAATTTTCAGTTCCAAAAGCGTTTAGGAGGGGTGATCTCTTCTCATACTTTGTTTCTGCCAAGTTAGCCACCTCACAAAAATGTACGTGTGATACCAGGTATGATTTTATATGTGCATATAAAAATACATGTGCTGAATTGGCTACAGAAAAAAGGAGACAGAAATTCACATATGTGTTAACTTTAAAAACACATGGAGTACTATTTCAACAAACAATTGACAAGATTTATAACTCCTACACTATATCATGCAAAAGGCAAGACCAACTATACACCATGCCTCCTCTGAACTGCTTGTATTAATATTATGTTTGGGTTATTTGTCTCCATCATATTAGGATTAGTAGTCAGATTCTATTAGGGTATGGGTTACTGACAGGGATTCAGTATTTCGAATGGAAAATTGGAAAATGAATCCAATGTGTATGTAAATATGTGCTACACAAAAATCTTCCCACTCTCATCCAGAACAATACCTTGACAACACCTTCACCCCATGTAAGACACAATTAGAGGAGAAGAGTTAGAAAATCCATGAATACATATCTGGAATGGAATGCGATCAGGAGTTCACAACCTTGGAAGTGTTAGAGGAGTTTCCAAAAGTAAGGGACAGGGTAAACACTTCAAAAACATGGAGGTCTGTTGTCCTAGAGACTTCTTGAGATACTGCCTGTGAGGTTGGGCACTTGAAATATATGTTGTTGTCACGTGCTTTAGCTTCCTTTCTAGTGAAACCATCAACCTGGGTCTGCATCTATGTGACCTGGAGGACATGGTTTCTTATTTTCCATCCGTGGGTGGGCCCCTTGCTTAAGAGCTCTGGCTACTGGACAATTTTACACAAAGAAGCCTCTAATCTGACTTTTGGGGCCCCTTGAACTATCTACTCCCCACATCACTTGAAAGATCTTTTACCTTAAAAGGGCCTTCAAACCCTCCCTACATCCAGAGTTCTGTCGCTCCTCACTTCCTTTCTGGAAAACCCTAATATTATTTTCCTCCCCTGCTCTGCACTGAACCCTGCCTCACTGCTCCCAATAACTCCCATGTCTCACACACCAACTCATAATTGCTTGGAAAACTTAGATGATTTCCTCCCCTGTCATTCTTCCATTTTTGAGAGACCACTCACCAAGCCTGACCTTATCTGGTTTACTGACAGCAGTTCCTTTAGGCAGAATGGAACTCATTACTCTGGATACGCTGTATTTTCAGCCACTGAGATTATAGAGGCCAAAGTTGTGCCTTCAGGAACTACAGACCAGCAGGCTGATTTTATAGCATCCACTCGTGCCTGCCTTCTAGCACAAGGCAAATCCCTCACCCTCTAAACTGATTCAAAATATGTCTTCCATATCTTATTATCCCATGCTGCAACTTGAAAGAAGCGAGGCCTACTTACCACCAAAGGTAATGCGATCACTAATTCAGCTCTTATAACCAATCTGATAGAGGCCTCCCACTTACCCACCCAGTTGGGAGATGTCCATTGTAGGTCCCATCAGAAGGACGGCTCTCTTATCACTGAGGGCAATGCCAAAGCTGACCAGGTGGCACGAATGGCTGCTACCACTTCCAATCATGGCCTCCATGGTGGACATATAATGGCCACTTTAGACAGCTCATCTGAAGCCCCTACTTCTTTCAGTAAGAACAAGCATCTTTTCAAGTTCCTTCATACTCTATTCCTTTCCAATTCTCAGTCTTTGACCCTCTTTTTACAGAGTTTCTTCTTCCTCACTCCCTCTGACAAGCCATGCTACAGAATATAGCCTCTAATTGTCAGATCTGTCAGCGGACCAACCCTCATACTCCTTTAAGGCCCAAACGTTTCCCTTCCCAACAAGCCCGGGGACACATTCCCTCTGCTGACTGGCAGGTAGACTTCACCAACATGCCCACAGTATGGCACACCAAATACCTCCTTGTCTTTGTGGACACTTTCTCTGGTTTGGTTGAGGCATTTCCCACGACCAATAAAAAGGCTTCCACTTTAGCTTCAATCTTACTGACAGACATCATCCCCAGGTTTGGTATGCCCACTTCCCTACAATATGACAATGGCCCTGAGTTTACTTCTAGGATCACACAAAAGGTCTCTCAAGCCCTCTCCTTCAAGTGGCATTTCAACTGTCCATATTTCCCCCAGGCTTCAGGGAATGTGGAAAGGGTAAATCGTACTCTAAAGGAAGTCCTTACCAAATTGACAATGGAATTAAACATAGACTGGGTCAAACTCCTTCCCTTGGCTTTGCTTCGAATCAGAGCTCTCCCTAAGAAACCATCTTTACTGTCTCCCTTTGAGATAATGTATGAAAGACATCTTATTACCCCTGCGTTGGTCATTTCACAAGGACCTCTCACCCGAGATTTGTCTTTGCCTCTCTTGCATCATCTCCGCTCGGAACTCTGGAAATATCAGGAATGGCTTCTTCCGGACCCAGTCTCCTCTCCAAACACTCCTCCCTTAACACCTGTTAGTCTAGTCAATTATAATACCCCAGAGGAGAAAGGGACTCTTGCCCCAAAATGGGAAGGCCCCTATCCTGTCATTCTCTGTACCCCCACCGCCGCCAAACTCTCCTTACCAGACATCCGTCTCACTCCCTGGAATCACATGTCTAGGTTGAAGCCACATCACCAGGAGGCCCCACATGCTGACGACAGGGCCACCCCAGAGGAACTCCAAGAATCACCTCCTGAACCTCCCCTTTACTCCTGCTCTCCACACCCATCTCACCCATTTAAGTTGCGGCTCACACGGTTTTCCTTGCAGCCCAATTCCTCTTAAAGAAGGCACAATGAGCTCTCCCAACACCCTAGTCTTCTCTAACTGCTTGTTTTTTGTGCTCTGCTTATTTTCTGTGCTCTGTCAGGACTGGTCTTTACCCTCCTCACCTACCATGCATTTATTCACTCTTCGGGAACGATACTCAGAACATGGCATGCAGACGGTCCGCGGAGTGGATGCAACTACTTGCTTCATCCACAACTGCACCTCTATTTCCCTAAAATTGTCACCTTCAAGGACCTTCGTCCCTGGTAGCTGGAACTGGCCTTTCATTTGCTTCCTTTTTGATCAAACAAAAGATTATTGTCATTGGTGGCCTGAGATATATAATGGGTGCCCCTATTGGTCATGCAGGTTCCATAATGAACGTGGTAGCTATTCTTACCACTCACTCGGTTACCCTGAAGGGTGGACTTCTAGTTACATAAAGTGGCATAAAGGCTCTTCATCCAATAACAATGGATGGTATACTTTAGATAAACCTGACCCCAAGGCCAAACGTTGGGGCTATGTTGAGTTTGCTGTCTATGCTCAGACAACCTCAGTCAGACCCACAGGGTGGATTACTATTGGCCGCACCCTGATTACGCCACCTAAGGCAACCATCCAGGTAGTCGAACACATTAAGGACTCAGAATCAAAACTTCGAGATCGTATTCATAGCTCATCCAAAGAGGATTTAGAACCTTCAACCCCCTCAGGTCCCCCTCCTACATGGCTCAATTTGCTACACCAAACGTTTTGATTATTAAACTCCACCCGTCTTTCTTTGCCTACTTCTCAGTGCTTTCTCTGTGCTTCACTTAGTCGTCCACTTCTAGCAGCAGTCCCATTAGCGGCAGAAAATATTCCAGCAAAACCCTACAATTTCTCTAAAAAGGACAAACCCTACATGTGACACGTAACCCACTGTAGGAAAGTTATTCCACCAATACTTTATTTCCTTTCATCTGTTTCCACCTGCCAATAATGAATCCTTTACCCGTTTGTTCCTTGAGCTACAACACCCCATAGAGCCCTGTGTTTAGGCAACCTGAACATTTCCTCTGGTGTAATGGGTCTTTAAGTACCTCAACGATCAATGTCTCTGGCACCTGTTTCTTGGTTACTGTAGTTCCTCAGCTATCTTTGTATACTCCCACCGAATTCCGACAGTTGGCCCTACCTTCCCGCACCCGTAAGGTAGTCTTTCTGCCAGTTCTGGTAGGCCTCATTTTAACAACCTCAGTGACGAGTCTTGGACTCTCTGGTGGAGCTATAGGTCATGCTCTATGGGATCCAATGACCTTCAACAAAAACTGCAGGAAACACTCAATACCATGGCTGAGTCTCTGGGTTCCTTGCAGCAGCAGGTTACATCATTGGCACAAGTGGCTTTACAGAACCAAAGGGCAATTGATCTTCTCACTGCAGAAAAAGGGGTTACATGCCTATTCCTCAGAGAGGAATTTTGCTATTATGTTAATGAATCTGGGCTAATAAAAAAAATGTTGTTAAATTGCAGGAATTATCGACCGAATTTCTCAAACATACCTCCTCCAATCCCATCATGGGGTTCTTCCAATCCTATCTTGCCATGTACTTACTACATATCTTGGGGCCCCTTATTGGGATGCTCCTTTTTGTGCTCTCTTGCCCTGCAAAATGAAGTGCCTTCAAACCCAACTGCAAAAAATTCCTAATCAAACTTTCAACCAGCTTTTGCTTAGGCACTACCAGCCTCTGATGACCGATGAACCCCCAACATCTCCAAGAGAACAGTAACTCAGTGATGAAGCTCACTACCAGGCATGATGGAATGCAATGGGTATCAGACAGCGGGAGACAACGAGCTCTGAGAACCTCTTAATCTGCCATCCTGGATTCATGAGTCTTTACCACCTTCTAAGATTTCTCATGGCCCTTGGCCTCTTCTATGTCAGTCCCCCAACATGGAACTTCTGCCAAAAAATGACATTTCCTTTAATTTTAATCTTCATTCTGTTTTTATTTGCTCTGATCTTCTTCAGGTGCTGGTGACGACATGTCCAGGCAACGCTTCCAGTATTTCCTAGAGTCTCTGTTACAGGACCAGTGGCTGATACCAACAATCTCTTCCATCCAGGACTAGTTCCATGCCATCGACAACTTTGGCTTCAGGGAACATTCATTGACTTCACCCCTACGAAAGTAGCTGTCTATAGCCACTGGGTTTTATTTCTGGCTGCCATGATAATCCCAATCCTGCTCCATGAGCATTCCTCCACTTCTCTTTCTAGGCCCCACACCACCCCCACACAGCAGGAAGCAGCCGGATCTGACAAATGACGCCCCACTTCCTAAGAAAACAAAAAGGGTGGAATGTTGGGAAAAGAATAAATGGCAGCCATACCCCAGAGAAAAACCTCAACATGGTGCCTAAGGACTTCTTCTTCCTACCTTCTTCATTTCTGCAGTGGCGCAAAAAGTTCCCACCCTTGTGAACTCTCACGTCAGCGCCAATTTCAAATCTCACTTGTGGGGAACCTTAGCCCCAATGAGAACTAATTCCTGGGCTCTGGAGCTGATATCTGAAAGAACTTGCCAATAAACGGGTTGCTGCCATTTATCTAAGCCCTACCATCTCCCCCTTAGTTCTATATAAGCACACAGCTTTGAGCAATAAAATTGGAATTCTCCCGGTGAAGTGTCATTGCGTGGGGAATTATTTCACTCATGATCAGCAACAGGATATCCAAAGGTTCTCCAGTGCCACCTGGTCATGGGAATTTCAGAAATTTGATGGTATTTATTTAGCCATTTTTGAAGGATGAAGTTGGAGTCACTGTACGTTTCAATTAATGCAGGAACCATTATGTGGTGAGGAAGCTCATTTAAATTAAAACTCTGGAGAAATCTCACAGGCAAGGCTTCCCAAAGAGTGGCCAAAAGGTCACATGAAGCCAGGATCATTGAGGTCTACAATATGAGTTCCATATGTGTTTAGATTCTCAACTATGGCTGCCAAGTCTTTCAGAATAAAATTATGTGATATCCTGGCTGAGATTCTCACTGCACTGTGGAAAGACACCCTGGCACTCGATCTCAGTTTTCAAGGGAGGCTTCTCATGCGTGGCCTCCTAAAATCCCAACACATTTCATGGCAATACTTCTTTGAGGTAAATTCCAGAACTCAGTCTCTAAGAGGAATCATGCCAGAGTTCAAGCCCTGGTGGATCCAGTTATCTCTTCCAACCGCCAAACAAATGACCACAATTAAAACCAAACACTCCCACATGGCCCTCATCTTCTTCCATATAGACACTTATCATAACCTCTGGCTGGAGTTTTTCATGAGGGGTGCAGCCCAAGACAGTGTCAAAAATAAGCTCCCTTGCCCCTCATTTGCCTAAAGTCAAGGTGGCCTGGACACCCATCCGGTGAACCAGGAGTGATCAGATAGGCCAGCTGTTAATACTGCTCTGCATCTCCAATTTGAGGCCTACTGACTGTCAGGTATAGATTCTTTATATGATTTGGAGCCATGAGAAAACCCTAAAACCTATGGGTTAGCCTCTGCAGGGCTGTGCATAACTCATTTGAACCAAAGGATCCGTATTCTCACTTGATGGTGGTCAGGAACCTTACAAATGAATGCGAGAGACTTCATTCACAATAATTGCTCTTTTGGCCATTTTGGTTTTGGATGCACACATGGGATCTCTCTTTACATCCATCAGGTGCTGAGAATCTAAGCCACAACCTCACACAGGGCCAAGAGGCTGATTCAGACACATCCCTTTCCAAAGCAATTAAGCAAAGAGCCACAGGTGATGCCTATTCATTTCCATTTGAAAACTGTTTTCTTCAGGCTTCACAAAGGGGTGGCCTGAGGCAAAGACCTTCCTGACATTCAGGGAAACAGAACAATTGATAAGCAAAAGGCCAAAAGCATGGTTTCTCCACTGAGACTTTCTTGGTCACACTGATATCTGAGTTTTCTGAGATGCTCGCCATTCCCTTCAGCTATCCAGGACATGGCAATGTCACAGAGCTTGGAGGTGGTACATATTTTGGACACAAAACCATGAGACTATTCTGGAGAGTGGTGAGAATTCTGGAAGAAACAGGAACTTAGGAAGGTAGCAGGTGTTGCCCATGGATAAGGCAAGCTGCAGTCCATTCATAAATTGGGCAGGATGAATGCCGGGAATCTTTCTCCTATACAGGACATATCAATTGTTGCATTCTATTTTCTAATGTCTACAACCACGGACACAGTGGGATACACAGAAATAGAAACACTTGCCTTGTCCAACGACTTACTAGAAGAAGACCACTCCAAATCAAACAAACCGTCTTTCCTACCTATTCTCAGATCATGAGACAAAACCACAAAATCACACCCACCCCACAAAGACACCTCCTTCCCCCATGTAACTCTGTGACTATCCGGAGTTTCCTCTGAGTGGTGGGCCATACTATGTTCCCCCAAAATGGCCTGTCCTATCTCAGATCTGGTCTCCTTGGCCAACTCTGTGAAGTTGTCAGGAGCCTGCAGTGAACCACTACCTACTTTCTCAGGAAAGGCCCCTATTCAGAGCTCTCCTGGTATTTGGCCATCCTCACATATGTTGGTACCAAGAAAGACTGACACTCTCCTTGGTAAATTGAAACAAGTGAGCCTACTGGGTCTGGGACTGGACTGGCTCCGGGTGCCTGGCTTCCTGGATCCCAAGTTAAGAGAGTTCCATCACCAAGGAAGTGAGGTAGATCACTTCTTCAGGAACTGAATGAGGTCATTGCCTTGACAACCACTTTGTCCTAACAGTTGCTTTCAAGAGTCCCATGAGATGGAGGCTGCCCCTACTTCCTGTGACACTTTCACAAGTTAGAATGGTATATAAACCATGGGCACCCGGGAACAGCTCTCCACCTAGGACTGGTTTGGTCCATCTTCTCTACATTAAGAAGAGAGAGGCTGATTCATACACATCCCTTCATGCTGACAAGGTTGTTTGCCATAGAAGATGACTTTTCTCTCTCAGGTCTTTCGTAGCTGCCTACATCTTCTCAAGGGATCATTTCTGCATGGACCTTTGATGTTCTCAACAGGTGGAACATGCCCTACATTCCTGTATTTTAAGAGCAACCCTGTCCCTGCTGTTCTGTAAAGTTCGATTGAGAGAACAGTGTATGGTTTGGGTTAGTAACATGTTCAATTTGGGATTAGGAATCCTTCTGCATGACGAATAATGGTATTGGGAAACTATGATGTTTACAAGAATATATAGGTGAAATATAAGTATAAAAACAGAAATCTATGGAAGATATGAAGTCCAGAAGGGCATTGGGCCCTTAATTGGTACACTTAGCTTTGAATTATTTAAGGGAAATTGCTTGGAAATGAAAGGAGACCCTCAGATAAATCTATATACAATGGCATAGGAGCTTGTACCTTGGATGATTGAATGTCGAAGAGAACATCCACTCAAAAAGGGATAGTCAGTAGGATTAGGAAGATAGTCAGTAGGTTTACAAAGAACAGTGAGAATAGGATTTAGACCAAAAGTTCTTAAGCAATAGGGTTTCAGGTAGACAGTGAATGTAAATGTCAGCACAAGTGAAGAGTCAGTCACAATGATGAACAGGGGAAAATATGTAGGAAAATAGATATAAATAGAGACATTACTAAATCAGGCAAAGTATAAAGTGAGTGATAGGATTAGACATTTTCAACAGGCTTGAGGTTGAATATATAATCTTAGGAAGAAACAAAAATGTAGTCACCAATAAGATTGACATTTGAGAGCATTAGGCCACCTGGACATGGAAGGTTTTAGTAATCCATCCTCACTTTCCATTTAGGCTTTGGTACAAACTTAAGGGTGACCTTTGATTTTTTTGTCCAGAATATTACTGTGATAAAATGTATATATAGATCAGGTGACATGAGTATTTCTTCCACCATTTTTTGAGGAATATTTTGAAAACGTATTAATTAGTATTGAGGGTAAAAATAGGCGTACCCTGTGTCTATGAATATAGAGATAATGCATGAATAGATCATACAGTTAATAAATAATATAACTGGTTCCCCTTTAAATAATGTATTGAATTGATATCTGAAAATATATAAGAAATCATATATTTTTTTAATTAATTTTTATTGTAGGTTGTTCAAAACATTACATAGTTCTTGATATATCATATTTCACACTTTGATTCAAGTGGGATATGAGCTCCCATTTTTACCCCATATACAGATTGCAGAATCACATCAGTTGCAGAACCATTGATTTACATATTGCCATTCTGGTGTCTGTTGTATTCTGCTGCCTTTTCTATCCTCTACTATCCCCCCTCCCCCCTCCCCTCCCCTCTTCTCTCTCTACCCCCTCTACTGTAGTTCATTTCTCCCCCTTATATTTTCCTCCTTTCCCCTCACATCCTCTTGTATGTAATTTTGTATACCCCTAAGGGTCTCCTTCCATTTACATGCAATTTCCCTTCTCTCTCCCTTTCCCTCCCACCTCTCATCCCTCTTTAATGTTAATCTTCTTCTCATGCTCTTCGTCCCTACTCTGTTCTTAGTTACTCTCCTTATATCAAAGAAGACATTTGGCATTTGTTTTTAAGGGATTGGCTAGCTTCACTTAGCATAATCTGCTCTAATGCCATCCATTTCCCTCCAAATTCTATGATTTTGTCATTTCTTAATGCAGAGTAATACTCCATTGTGCCACATTTTTTTTATCCATTCGTCTATTGAAGGGCATCTAGGTTGGATCCACAGTCTTGCTATTGTGAATTGTGCTGCTATGAACATGGATGTAGCAGTGTCCCTATAGTGTGCTCTTTTTAGGTCTTTAGGGAATAGACCGAGTAGGGGAATAGCTGCATCAAATGGTGGTTCCATTCCGAGCTTTCCAAGAAATCTCCATACTGCTTTCCAAATTGGCCGCACCAATTTGCAGTCCCACCAGCAATGTACAAGAGTACCCTTTTCCCCACATCCTCGCCAGCACTTGATGCTGTTTGACTTCCTAATGGCTGCCAATCTTACTGGAGTGAGATGGTATCTTAGGGTGGTTTTGATTTGCATTTCTCTGACTGCTAGAGATGGTGAGCATTTTTTCATATACTTGTTGATTGATTGTATGTCCTCCTCTGAGAAATTTCTGTTCAGGTCCTAGGCCCATTTGTTGATTGGGTTATTCGTTATCTCATTGTCTAATTTTTTTAGTTCTTTGTATATTCTGGATATTATGGCTCTGTCTGAAGTGTGAGGAGTTAAGATTTGTTCCCAGGACGTAGGCTCCCTATTTACCTCTCTTATTGTTTCTTTTGCTGAGATAAAACTTTTTAGTTTGAGTAAGTCCCATTTGTTGATTCTAGTTATTAACTGTTGTGCTATGGGTGTCCTATTGAGGAATTTGGAGCCCGACCCCACAGTATGTAGATCATAGCCAACTTTTTCTTCTATCAAATGCCATGTCTCTGATTTGATATCAAGTTCCTTGATCCACTGTGATTTAATTTTGTGCATGGCGAGAGAAAGGGATTCAGTTTCATTTTGTTGCAAATGGATTTCCAGTTTTCCCAACACCATTTGTTGAAGATGCTATCCTTCTTCCATTGCATGCTTTTAGCCCCTTTATCGAATATAAGATAGTTGTAGTTTTGTGGATTGGCTTCTGTGTCCTCTATTCTGTACCATTGGTCCCCCCGCCGGTTTTGTTACCAGTACCATGGTGTTTTTGTTACTATTGCTCTGTAGTATAGTTTGAAGTCTGGTATAGCTATCCCGCCTGATTCACACTTCCTGCTTAGCATTGTTTTTGCTATTCTGGGTCTTTTATTTTTCCATATGAATTTCATGATTGCTTTCTCTATTTCTACAAGAAATGCCGTTGAGATTTTGATTGGCATTGGATTAAACCTATAGAGAACTTTTGGTATTATCGCCATTTTGATGTTGTTACTTCTACCTATCCATGAACAGGGTATATTTTTCCATCTTCTAAGATCTTCTTCTATTTCTTTCTTTAGGGTTCTGTAGTTTTCATTGTATAAGTCTTTCACCTCTTTTGTTAGGTTGATTCCCAAGTATTTTACTTTTATTGAGGATATTGTGAATGGGGTGGTTGTCCTCATTTCCATTTCAGAGGATTTGTCGCTGATATACAGGAATGCCTTTGATTTATGCGTGTTGATTTTATAGCCTGCCACTTTGCTGAATTCATTTATTAGCTCTAATAGTTTCTTTGTAGACCCTTTTGGGTCTGCTAGGTATCGAATCATGTCATCTGCAAATAGTGATAATTTGAGTTCTTCTTTTCTATTTTTATGCCTTTATTTTTTTTCGTCTGTCTAATTGCTCTGGCCAGTGATTCGAGAACTATGTTGAACAGAAGTGGTGAGAGAGGGCATCCCTGTCTTGTTCCAGATTTTAGAGGGAATGCCTTCAGTTTTTCTCCATTCAGAATGATGCTAGCCTGAGGCTTAGCATAGATTGCTTTTACAATATTGAGGTATGTTCCTGTTATCCCTAGTTTTTCTAGAGTTTTGAATATAAAGGGATGCTCTACTTTGTCGAATGCTTTTTCCGCATCTATCGAGATGATCATATGGTTCTTATTTTTAAGCCTATTGATGTGGTGAATAACATTTATTGATTTCCGTATATTGAACCAACCTTGCATCCCAGGGATAAATCCTACCAGATCATGTTGCACAATTTTTTTGATATGTTTTTGTATCTGGTTCGCCAGAAGTTTATTGAGGATTTTTGCATCTAGGTTCATTAGAGATGTTGGTCTGTAGTTTTCTTTCTTTGAAGTGTCTTTGTCTGATTTAGGAATCAGGGTGATGTTGGCCTCATAGAATGAATTTGGAAGTTCTCCCTCTTTTTCTATTTTCTGAAATAGCTTGAAAAGTATTGGTATTAGTTCCTCTTTAAAGGATTTGTAAAACTCTGCTGTATACCCATCCGGTCCTGGGATTTTCTTAGTTGGTAGTCTTTTGATGGTATCTTCTATTTCCTCAATTGATATTGGTCTGTTTAGGTTGTCAATATCCTCCTGACTCAATCTGGGCAAATCATATACCTTAAGAAATTTATCGATGCCTTCACTATCTTCTATTTTGTTGGAGTATAAGGATTCAAAATAATTTCTGATAATCTTCTGTATTTCTGAAGTGTCTGTTGTGTTATTGCCTTTTTCATCCCGTATGCTGGTAATATGAGTTCTCTCTCTTCTTCTCTTCGTTAGCGTGGCTAAGGGTCTGTCGATTTTTTTTATTTTTTCAAAGAACCAACTTTTAGTTTTGTCAATTTTTTCTATTGTTTCTTTCGTTTCGATTTCATTAATTTCAGCTCTGATTTTAATTATTTCTTGTCTTCTACTTCTTTTGCTGTTGTTTTTCTCTTCTTTTTCTAGGATTTTGAGTTGAAGTATTAGATCATTTATTTGTTGGTTTTTTCTTTTTTTAAGGAATGAACTCCAAGCAATAAATTTTCCTCTTAGAACTGCTTTCAATGTGTCCCATAGATTCCAATATGTTGTGTCTGTGTTTTCATTTATCTTTAAGAATTTTTTAATTTCCTCCTTGATGTCTTCTATAACCCACTGATCATTCAGTAACCTATTGTTCATTCTCCAAGTGATGCATGATTTTTCCTTACTTCTTTTATCGTTAATTTTCAATTTCATTCCATTATGATCAGATAAGATGCATAGTATTATCTCTACTCCTTTATATTGTCTAAGAGTTGCCCTGTGACATAATATATGATCTAATTTTGAGAAGGATCCATGTGCTGCTGAGAAAAAAGTGTAACTGCTTGATGTTGGGTGGTATATTCTATATATGTCAATTAAGTCTAGGTTATTAATTGTGTTATTGAGCTCTATAGATTCCTTATTCAAATTTGTTTGGAAGATCTGTCCAGTGGTGAGAGAGGTGTGTTGAAGTCTCCCATGATTATTGTATGGTGGTCTATTAGACTCTTGAACTTGAGAAGTGTTTGTTTGATGAACATAGCTGCACCATTGTTTGGGGCATATATATTTATGATTGTTATGTCTTGTTGGTGTATGGTTCCCTTGAGAAGTATGTAGTGTCCATCTTCATCCCTTTTGATTAACTTTGGCTTGAAATCTATTTTATTTGATATGAATATGGACACTCCTGCTTGTTTCCGAAGTCCATATGAGTGATATGATTTTTCCCAACCTTTCACCTTCAGTCTAAGTATGTCTTTTCCTGTCAAATGCGTCTCCTGAAGGCAGCATATTGTTGGGTCTTGTTTTGTGATCCATTCTACTAGCCTGTGTCTCTTAATTGGTGAGTTTAAGCCATTAACATTTAGGGTTATTATTGAGATATGGGTGTTCTTCCAGCCATATTGGTTTATTTATGTTACTAAACATGGTTTGTTTTCCTCTTTGATTATTCCCCCCCCCTTCACTGTACTAACTCCCGCTGTTGGTTTTCATTGACATTTTCCATTTCCTCTTCCTGTAATATTTTGCCGAGGATGTTTTGAAGAGATGGTTTTCTAGCTGCAAATTCTTTTAACTTTTGTTTATCATGAAAGGTTTTAATTTCATCTTCCATCCTGAAGCTTAATTTCACGGGATACACAATTCTTGGTTGTAACCCATTTTCTTTTAGTGTATGAAATATGTTATTCCAGGATCTTCTAGCTTTCAGAGTCTGTGTTAAAAGATCAGCTGTTATCCTGATTGGTTTACTCCTAAATGTAATCTGCTTCCTTTCTCTTGTAGCTTTTAAAATTCTCTCCTTATTCTGTATGTTGGGCATCTTCATTATAATGTGTCTAGGTGTGGATCTCTTATGATTTTGCACATTCGGCGTCTTGTAGGCTTCTAGGATTTGGGATTCTGTCTCATTCTTCAAGTCTGGGAAGTTTTCTCGTATTATTTTGTTGAATAGATTGCTCATTCCTTTGGTTTGGACCTCAATACCTTCCTGTATCCCAATGACTCTTAAGTTTGGTCTCTTTATGTTATCCCATATTTCTTGAATGTTCTGCTCATGGTTTCTTAACAGCTTTGCTGAGCTGTCTATGTTCTTCTCCAGTTGAAATACTTTGTCTTCATTGTCTGATGTTCTATCTTCTAAGTGTTCTACTCTGCTGGTAGTATTCTCAATTGAGTTTTTAAGTTGGTTTATTTTTTCCTGCATTTCCAGGATTTCTGTTTGTTTGTTTTTTATAACCTCTATCTCCCTGAATAATTGATCTTTTGCTTCTTGGATTTGTTTATGTAATTCATTGTCGAAGTGGTCGAAGTGGTCTTTCATTGTCTGATTTTGCTGTCTAATGTCTTCCTTGAGACTCCAGATCATCTGAAGCATGTATATCCTGAATTCTTTATCTGACATTCCATCTGCTGCAGATATTACCTCTTCTAAAGTTGAATTGACCTGCATTGCTTGTGGTCCTTTTTTTCCTTGTCTTTTCATACTGATCGCGTTTCTTTCTGCTTGGTGAAACTGTTGTGTTATTGATTTTTCCCCCTATATATTTATATTGCTTTTGTATAGCTGCATCGTCTCCCTTGCAGGCTTTGGCGGTGGTTCTGCCCCTCCTTCAATTGAGGCAATGTGCCTACCACGCGGGGAGGCCGCTGTGCCTGTACTTTCGATGGGCCTGTTTTTCGGTGGTCACAGGTCCGCCTACCTTGCAGGAGTGAGCAGCGGTTTTGCCCCTCCGCTGGCCACTAGGCCTGTTCTGTCTGTCGGTTGCAGGTATGTCTACCTAAAAGGCGCTGGTGGCGGCTCTGCCCCTCCCCCAACCGGGGTGATGTATCTGGCGGGCCACTGGGCCTGTTTTGTCGGTGGTCACGGTTCCGCCTACATTGCACGTGCGTGGAGCAGCTGTGTCCCTCTGAGAGTTGCTGAGCCTGACCTGCCGGTGGATGGCAAGTCTGCCTACCTTGCAGGCGCAGGGGTGGCTCTGCCGCTCCACGGGTCACTGGGCCTGATCTGCTGGTGAGTTGCAGGTCTGCCTAACTTGCAGGCGCCCGGCGGCTCTGCCCCTCCCCCAACCGGGGCAGGGCGATGTGTCTGGCCGGCCGCTGGGCCTGTTCCGTTGGTGGTCATGGTTCAGCCTACCTAGCAGGCACGTGGGGCAGCTGTGTCCCTCCGCAGTTTTTTGGGCCTGACCTGTCGGTGGGTCGCAGGTCTGCCTACCTTGTAGGCTCGGGGGGTGGCTCTGCCGCTCTGTGGATTGCTGTGCCTGTTCTGCTGGTGGGTCGCAGGTCCGCCTACTTTGCAGGCACCCGGCGGCTCTGCCCCTCCCCCAACCGGAGCTATGTGTCTGGCGGTCCACTGGGCCTCTTTTGTCGGTGGTCACGGTTCCGCCTACCCTGCACGCGCGTGGAGCAGCTGTGTCTCTCTGAGAGTTGCTGGGCCTGACCTGTCGGTTGGTGGCAAGTGCGCCTACCTTGCAGGCCCGGGGGTGGCTCTGCCGCTCCGCGGGTTGCTGGGCCTGATATGCTGGTGAGATGGAGGTCTGCCTAACTTGCAGGTGTCCGGCGGCTCTGCCCCTCCCCCAACCGGGGTGGGGCAATGTGTCTGGCCGGCCTCTGAGCCTGTTCTGTTGGTGGTCAGGGTTCTGCCTACCTAGCAGGCTCGTGGGGCAGCTGTGCCCCTCCGCAGTTTCTTGGGCCTGACCTGCCGGTGGGTGGCAAGTGCGCCTACCTTGCAGGCCCGGGGGTGGCTCTGCCGCTCCGCGGTTGCTGGGCCTGATCTGCTGGTGATTCGCAGGTATGCCTAACTTGCAGGCGCCCGGCGGCTCTGCCCCTCCCCCAATCTGGGCGGGGCGATGTGTCTGGCCGGCCGCTGGGCCTGTTCTGTTGGTGGTCACTGTTCAGCCTACCTATCAGGCACGTGGGGCAGCTGTGCCCCTCCGCAGGTTTTTGGGCATGACCTGCCGGTAGGTCACAGGTCTGCCTACCTTGTAGGCTCGGGGGGTGGCTATGCCGCTTTGTGGATTGCTGTGCATTTTCTGCTGGTGGGTCACGGGTCTGCCTACCTTGCAGGCGCCCGGTGGCTCTGCCCCTCCCCCAACCGGAGGGATGTGTCTGGCGGTTCACTGGGCCTGTTTTGTCGGGGTTCACAGTTCCGCCTACCTTGCACACGCGTGGAGCAGCTGTTTCATTAGTGCCTGGGCACACTCTTCTTGTTGGCCTCCCTCAGGCCCTAAGTTTGTAGAGCTTGGGGCTGAGAAACCCCAGCCAATTTGCTTACCTTCTGGTAGCCACGCCCCCGTATCTGGTGCAAGAGACCTCAGTTGTCAGCACTGGTGGGAGCGGTAGCCGTGAGTCCCACGCCGAGGCGAGTCGGTGTAAGAGACCTCAGTTGTCAGCACTGGTGGGAGTGGTAGCTGGGAGACCCGCGCCGCGCAGCTACCGCCGGCTCCTGTGCCAGTGCTGCCTCCGGGTTTTCTTGACTACCACGCCGGCAGGTCGCTGGACCTGTTACGGGCCCGGGCGGCGGCTCTGTTCGGCCCCTCTGGCCTCCACAGTATTCAGCAGGACCCGGACCAAGAAACAGTTTCCGCGGGTTCTTTATCACCGGGTCAAAACAGTTCCGGGAGCCAGAATTCGGCCTCTCCGGACTTGGTGCATGCTCCGACAGGAGCAGGCTCCAAGAAGCAGTTTCAGCGGGTTCTATAGCCCTGGGCCAGAGCAGCTCCGGGAGCCGGAACTCCGACACTCCGGGCTCGGTGCTTGTTCTGATAGGAGCAGGCTCCAAGAAGCAGTTTCCGCGGGTTATTTAGCACTAAGTCTGAGCAATTTGTCTGCGAGATGCAGACAATTGTCAGCCTGAAATTACCTGTTCTATAGCTGAAAGAGCTGCAATCAGTCGAAAACAAGGATGGTGACGTCAGCTCTCCAAGATGGTGGCCGCTGGCTTCCTCCGTGGTCTGACCGGTGTGGAGAACCAACCTGGACCGTTTCCTTTCCCTGTCTCCAACCCAGAATTCAGCTCCGAGCTCAGCAAATGCCTAGCTGGCAGGAGCCCACAGAATCAGCATTGCTGTATCTCTGCGCCACCAGCCTGTCATTTCCCAGCGCGCGCCGCAGACTCCAGCCATGGGGTGATCTGCCAAACAAGCAGCGCTCCATACAGACGGACAGATCGCTCGCATTTGAGCCCCTGAAGCTGATCCTCGTGCGATGAAAATCCTTCCACTAGGTTTTGGAGCACCCCAATTTTGCTGGAAATTCCTAACAAGATAGCTTTTAGCCGTTCTAACTCGTCATTTTCCCTCACAGTGACGCAGTACACGGAGTTACTGCACTCCCTTTGCGGCCATCTTGCCTCTCAAGAAATCATATATTGATATAGAATCATTCATAACAACTAGTTATACATCTAATTGTAATCCTAGGCTTATGGTTTATCATGAAGAGTGTGTGAGTTTTGCTTCAAAAGTGATTATGGAAATCAAAAATAATGTGTTTTGAAAGAAGTCTCATGAAAAGACCAGTTTGAAACATGGCGGAACACGTGTTTTCTGAAGCAGAAAGTGATTGAAAGTGAAATATATGCCTATAAATTTGTGAACTTGTGGATGAAATATATATCCTATAATGTGCATAAACTGAAGAAATAGTAATGTACCAGTGTTGAAATAAAAATGAACTTCAAAATACTTATCATGTCCCATAGGAATCTACTTGCATTGATGTGAAACTGGATCAGTTACTGTAGAAATATTAGGATTCATATGCACCATTCACTGAAGTTAGTTTTCAATACTAGGAAAAAAATACGTATATCAGGTGAATGAATATTTCTGAGAATAATCTTGTGAAAAGTTTTTTATAAATCCACATACATATTCATGAATGAATTTAGGGAGTGTATAATAAGACACATATATTAAATATTTTGAAATATCTGGAGAGAATATATATATATATATATATATATATATATATATATATATATATAACCACACACAGATTTTAAAAATTAGCAATATATATGCCAATCGAATTACACCGTGAAATACATATCATCCACAGATCCAAAAATATTCATTTTACTGGATATGGATTTATGTATAACTTTTTTCAACTAGGAAGCTCACCCATAGTTTGAATTTTCAGTTCAAACAGCGTTTAGGAGGAGTGATCTCTTCTCACACTTTGTATCTGCCAAGTTATGTAACTCACAAGAATGTACGTGTGATACCAGGTAGGATTCTAAATGTGCATATAAAAATACATGTGCTGAATAGAATACAGAGAAAGGGAGACAGGAATTCACATATTTGTTAACTGTAAAAGCACATGGAAAACTATTTCAACAAAAAATTTACTAGATTTATAACTCCTACCCTATATAATGCAAAAGGCAAGTCCAAGTATACAACGTGCCTCCTCTGAACTGCTTGTATTTCTATTCTGTTTCGGTTATTTTTCTCCATCATATTAGGATTAGTATTCAGAATCTAGTAGGGTATGTGTTAGTGTCAGGGATTCAGTATATCAAATGTAAAATAGAAAAATGAAACCAATGTGTATGCAAATATGTGCTAAACAAAATCTTCCCACTCTCATCCAGAACAATTCCTTGACATTTCCTTCCCCCAAAGTAAGACACAATTAGAGGAGTAGAGTAATAAAATCTGTGAATAATATGCTCAGGAGTTTACAACCTTGGAAGTGGTAGAGGAGTTTTCCTAGTATGGGACAGGATAAAAACTCCATATATATGGAGCTCTGCTGGCCTAAATACTTCTTGAGAAACTGCCTCTGAGTTTGGGCACTTGAAATATATGTTTTTGTCAGGAGCTTTAGCTTCTTTCTAGTGAGACCATCAAAGCTGTGTCTGCATCTATGTGACCTGGAGAACATGATTTCTTATTTTCCAATGAACATGAGGCAACAGTGCTGAATTCTCTCTTTGTAAGTAAACTGTGGCCACTGGGGGCTAAGGGTATTCCCATGTGGACTGGGAAGCCATTTGGTCATCCTCCACTTTTCGTGGTGTTTCTTGCTGCTGCACTGGGACTTTGGCATTTGCTTCATGAAATAAAAGAAGTTCAACTGGGACACAGTTCTGGAGGCAATTCTTTCATGTGTGGTTGGTCAGAGTCTGCAGGAGAATGCACCAACCAGGCTTCTATCCCACATAGCTTGGCCACATGTCTATAGCAACCTGATTCTGAACATTGCCCGGAAACATCTCCATATAACAAGAAGCCTTTACATGGAAGGGTCTGCTGGCTGCACCATGTCAGTCACAAGCCATTTGGAAGCCAATGGCAGATCCACATGACCCCACCACAAATTTTTTATCACACATCTGCCTACCACTGCTCTAGGCCCACTACTCAGCAGGTTCCAACATACTGGCATCTCTGTTCTACACCATTTTCATGAAACCCACTCAATCAAGGCACTGTCTTGCATATTTACGATCAGCAACAGGACATCCAAAGTTTCTCCAGTGCCACCTGGTCATGGGAATTTCAAAAATTTCATGGTATTTATCTAGGCATTTTTCAAGGATGACGTTGCAGGCACTGTGGGTTTCTATTCATTCAGGAACCATTAAATGGTGAGGAAGCTCATTTCAATGAATGCTCTGTAGAACTCTCACAGGCAAGGCTTCCCAAAGAGTGGCTAAAATGTCACATGAAGCCAGGCCCATTGAGGTCTACAATGTGACGTCCATGGGTGTTGTGACTCTCAACTATGGCTGCCAAGTCTTTCAGAATTAAATCATGTGATATCCTGGCTGAGATACCCAGGGCTCTGTGGAAAGCCAACCTGGGCCTAGATCTCAGTTTCCAAGGGTGATTCTCATGGGTGGACTCCTAAAATCCCAACAAAATTCATGGCAATACTTCTCTGAATTCAGTCTCTAAGGGGAATCACACCAGAGTTCAAGCCCAGGTGGTCCAGGTCATGTCTTCATACTGGACACAAATGACCAAATTTAAAACCAAAACCCTCCCATATGGCCCTCATCTTCTTCCATATAGACACTAATCACAACCTCTGGCGGAAGGTTTCCATGAGTGGCGGAGTCCAAGAGAGTGTCCAAAATAACTCCCTTGCCCCTCATTGGCATAAATTCAGGGTGGTCTGGACACCCTTCATGTGAAACAGGAGTGATCAAATATGCTAGACGTTAATACTTCTATGCTTCTCCAATTTGTGGAAAACTGAGTGTCAGGTATATATTTTTATGTGATTTGCAGTCATGAGAAATCACAAGCACCTCTGCAGGTCTTTGAAGAACCCATTTGACCCAAAGGATCCCTATTCTCACTTGATGGAGTTCAAGAACTTTAAAGAGGAAGGCGACAGACTTCATCCACAAGGACTGCTTTTTGGCCATTTTGGTTTTGGATGCACACATGGGATCTCTCTTTACATCCACCAGGTGCTGAGAATCTAAGCCACAACCTCACAAAGGGCCAAGAGGCTGATTCAGACACATCCCTTTCCAAAGCAATTAAGCAAAGAGCCACAGGTGATGCCCATTCATTTCCATTTGAAAACTGTTTTCTTTAGGCTTCACAAAGGGGTGGCCTGAGGCAAAGACCTTCCTGACATTCAGGGGAACAGAACAATAGGTTAGCAAATGGCCCAAAGCAGTGTTTCTCCACTGAGACTTTCCTGGTCACACTGATATCTGAATTTTCTGAGATGCTCACCATTCCCTTCAGCTATCCAGTACATGGCCATGTCACAGAGCTTGGAGGTGGTACTTATCTTGGTCACAAAATCATGAGCCTATTCTGGAGAGTGGCCAGAATTCAGGAAGAAAACAGGAACTTAGGAAGATAGCAGGTGTTACCCATCCATAAGGCAAGCCGCATTCCTTTCATACATTGGGCAGAAAGAATTCTGGTAAGCTTTCTACTAGCCTGGACACATCCTTTGATGCATTCTCTTTTCTAATGTCTACAACCATGGACACAGTGGGATACACAGACTTAAAAACACTCGCCTTGTCAAATCACTTGTTAGAAATCGTCCACTCCAAACCAAATAAACTGCCTTTCCTACCTATTCTCAAAACATGAGAAAAAATCACAAACACACACTCACACCCACAAAGTCACCTCCTTTCCCAAAGTAGGTCTCTGACTATCGGGTGTGACCTCTGACTGGTGGGCCGTACTATGTTCCCATCAAATGGCCTGTTCTGTCTCAGATCTGGTTTCCTTGGCCAACTCTGTGAAGTTGTCAGGAGACAGCGGTGAGCCACTTCCTGCTTACTCAGGAAAGGCCACTCTTCAGAGCTTTTCTGGCATTTGGCCATCCTCACATCAGTAGATACCAAGAAAGACTGACTCTGTCCTTGGTAAATCAAAAGAAGTGAGACCACTGGGACTGGGCCTGGGACTAGATTTGTGTGCCTGGATGCCTGGATCCCAAGTTCAGAGAGTTCCATCACCAAGAATGTGAGGTGAGGTCACTTCCTTCAGGAACTGAATGAGGTCAATGCCTTGGCAAGCACATTGTCCTAACATTTGCTTCCAAAGGTCCCATGAAATGGAGGCTGTCCCTAATTCCTTTGACACTTTCACAAGTTAGAATGGTATATCAAACATTTGTAACCAGGAACAGCTCTCCACAGAGGCCTCGTTTTGTCCTTCTTCTCTACATAAAGAAGAGAGAGGCTGATTCAGACACATCCCTTCATGCTGACCAGGTTGTTTGCAATGAAAGATGACTTTTGCTCTCTCAGTTTCTTCATAGGTTCCTACAACTTCTCTAGGGATCATTTGTGCATAGACCTTTGAGTTTCTCAGCAGTTGGAAGATCCCCTACATTCCTGTATTTTAAGACCAACTCTGTCCTTGCTCTTCTCTAAAGTTAGATTGAAGGAACAGTTTATGGTTAGGGTTAATAACAGGTTTGATTTGGAATAGAAATCATTCTGCTGGATGAATAATGGTATTGGGAATCTGTGATATTTTCAAGAATATATAGGTAAAATATAGGAATCTGAAAACAGAAATCTAGGTAAGATTTGAAGCCCAGAAGGGCATTGGGCCCTTGATTGCGGTATTAAGCATAGGACCTTGTAACTTGGATGATTGATTTTCAAAGAGAACTTCCAGTCAAAATGGATAGTCAGGAGTATTAGGAAGATAGTCGGTATGTTTATAAAGGAGAGTGAGTATAGGATTTGGACCAAAAGTTCTTTAGCTATAGGGTTTCGGGTATTGAGTGAATGTAAATGTCAGCACATGTGAAGAATTAATCACAATGATGAACTGGGGAAAATATGTAGGAATGCAGATATCAATAGAGACTTTAGGAAATCTAGCAAAGTATAGTCGGTAGTGAAATGTTAATAAAATAGATTCTTGTCACTTCCTGTTTTTCTGTATGCTTAATAAAACACTGTTGAAATCTTGAGAAGTGTTTTCTAAACTTTTTCCCAGAATGTGCTGTCCCCAACAGCCAAACTTCAGAATGTACTCCCTCACCCAGTTGCACGCAAACTGCTCACCCGCCCAGGCCCATCAATAAACTTTCCTCCCTGCCCTCTTCAAGAAAGTATATAAGCTCTGCTTAAGCTGTTCTCAGGGTTCTCTGCTCTATTCAAATGAGCACTGAGCCCCAGCATGCTGGACCCCCAATAAACCCTTTGTTTTTGCATGAGAGAGTCTCTTAGTGGTCTCTTCCCCCAATGCTCTTCCGATCTTTATATATGGAGGTTCCACCGAAATCCAGCAGCGGTGAACGAGAGACCCCAATGGGCTACTCTCAAGGTAAGTAAGGCGCCTCTTTCTGGTTTCAGGTTTCAGGTTAGGGCTTGGCAAAATGGCTGTCGATGAAGTGTGTGAGCTCTCTTTGATGGTGGCTGGCAGACGTGTCACAGAGCCACAAGCCAAGTCCCTGGGGGAGGCCACAGAGGACTCGGGAATCGAGGAATAATAGTCCCCTCGACTCAGTGAAACTTTGTTTCAGATTCGGTATTGCCAGCCCATCGGGTTTTGCCGCCTGCTCAGTCTTGGTCTCAGTGTTGGACGTCCATTGCCTGTCTTTATTGTTTTCTCTTGTCTGTGTCCTGTGTCCTTGCTTTTACTGTTTGTGTATCTTTCATTATGGGACAGATCACTTCAATGCCTCTGTCCCTGACCCTTGATCTATGGACCAAAGTCCGCTTAAGGGCTCAGAATGTTTCTTTTTCAGTAAAACGCTGGACCTGGCAGACTCTGTGTGCCTCAGAATGGCCCACCTTTGGATTCGGATGGCCGCTAGAAGGATCTTTCTACTTCCCACTAATTTAAAAAGACAGAGATATTGTCTTACAGCCA
This sequence comes from Callospermophilus lateralis, assembly GCF_048772815.1. Taxonomy (NCBI): domain Eukaryota; kingdom Metazoa; phylum Chordata; class Mammalia; order Rodentia; family Sciuridae; genus Callospermophilus; species Callospermophilus lateralis. The sequence goes on along the minus strand of NW_027513003.1, from coordinate 168,288 downwards.
GGGCCACATAGCCATACTGATAAACAGGAATATACCTTAACTTGGCAGGACCTCTGCAAATCTCCTCTTCCGTGGGTGAAGCCTTTCCTTGCTGTGTCCCCGTTCCTACTCCTTCCCCCATGATCTCTCAACCCCTCTGCTCCTCCTCCTCCTCCACCCTCTGTTCTCCCTGAGTCACAAGATTTGACTCTACTGGACTCTCCTCCCCTTCCTTATCTTCTACCCTTGTCCCACAACCCCCAACACCCTCTAAGTGATTCTCCAGCTGCTGACTCAGCCTCTCCACAATTGGAGGACGCTAAGCCAGCCCAGGGCCCTCCAGATAACTCCCCTGCGTCACACACAGCCCCTCCTCCCCTGGAGGAAGCTGGACTTGCTAAAGGAACTCGCTGGTGGCAAATGATTGAAAACCCTGGAACTCCCGTGTTGCTTCCCTCCATCCCTAAGGACCAATGATTGACGATGGCCATTGGGAAAAAAATGGAAGCCTACCAGTATTGGCCTTCTCCTCTTCAGACCTATATAAATGGAAAAATAACAATCCCCCTTTTACCGAGGACCCAACCTGGCTCTCAGGTCTGGTGAAGTCATTGATGTTTTCACACCAACCTACTTGGGATGACTGCCAACAACTCCTAGGGACTCTCTTCATGACAGAGGAACAAAAGAGAATCCTCCTGGAGGCTAGAAAAAAGTATCCTCGGACCAAATGCGTGACCGACAAAACTTCCCAACATATTCAAAGCCGGCTTTCTCTTGAAACGACCCAACTGGGACCCCAACACCTTTGAAGGTAGGGAGCATCTGTCCACTTATCGCCGGGCTCTAATAGTGGGTATCTTAGTGGCCGCTAGGTGACCAACTAATTTGGCCAAGGTAAGAGAGATTATTTAAGGGCCTGATGAATCTCCCTGAATGTTCCTAGAGATAATTATGTAGGCATATAAGAGACATACTCCTTTCGATCCTCAGGCAGAGGATCAAAAGGCATCTGTCACAATGGCCTTTATTGGGAAAGCTGCCCTGGATATTAAAAGAAAGTTACAATGCTTAGATGGATTACAAGATATGACTTTGAGGGATTTAGTCAGAGAACCCGAGAAGGTATACTTTAAGAGAGAAACTGAGGAAGAGAAGGGAGCTGAGTGAGGATAAAAGAAACAAAAGACAGACTAAGGCATTGACTAAGGTCCTGGTCAAAACAACAAATAGGCCAGAAACTAAGAAACAGAGAGACAGGAAGGGATACCTGGGCACACACTAGAGGCCACCCCTGGCCTCAGATCAATGTGCCTACTCTAAAGAAAAAGGACACTGGGCCAAAGAGTGCCCTAGAAAGAGACAGCCATGCCAGCCAGATATTCTGACTCTGGAGGAATACTAAGAAAGTCCGGGCTCAGATCCTCTCCCTGACCTCAAGGTAACTTTTGAAATGGAGGGGAACACAATAAACTTTGAAGTAGATACAGGGGCAATATACTCAGCCCATAAGGCCCATTGGGCCCTCTACCAAATAAAAGGTCTCTAATTCAAGAGTCTAACAGAAGTAAATATCGGGCTTTGACAACTAAGAGGACCATGGACCAGGGAAAAGGAAAAATCCATCACTCCTTCCTAGTAATCCCAGAATGCCTGGCCCCATTGATGGGCAGAGTTCTGCTCACCAAGCTCTGGGCCAAAATAACTTTTAACCCTGAAGGCCCCCAAGTGGAATTTTTTAATCCTTCAGTAACTATTCCTATAATCATGGCTCTAACTATGTCAGTAGCAAATGTTCATCAACTCACTCACCTTTGTTCAAAGAAACTGCATTCATTCGTGAAGGATCAAGAACACAGTTTTCCACTAACCTACTCACAGCAAAAGGAAATAACTGAATGGGTAACAAAAGCCTGTCAGGTCCATTAATTGGTTAAAGCTTACACTTCCAAGCTTCCTGCAGGAAAGCACCTATGAGGAACAAGACGAGGACAATTCTGGGAAGTGGACTTTACTGAAATTAAGCCAGTAAGGTATGGACTTAAATAACTCCTAGTCTTTGAACATACATTTTCAGGATGTATTGAAGCCTTCCCCACACACACAAAAAAAAAAAGAAATAAAAAAGAAGAAAAAAGAAACATCGCAAATGGTTGTAAAGAAGATCCTGGAAGATATTTATTCTCCCCTTGACGACCAGTAGTCTTAACCCTCATCAGCCCCTTAAGCTGCGATGGCTGATCACAAATCCTACTGGACACGAAGTATGGCCTATCTCGAATACAGCCCCCTTACGAACCTGGTGGCCATTTCTCCACCCAGTCATTTGTCAGCTGGCTATAGGTCTTTCCTATTGGGATATCCCTGATTAACAGGATCCCACTAAAATTCCATTAAATCCCTTCCGTACCATAGATAATGGAAACAAACATTATAGATGTAGGGACACGTGAGCCAGATGCAGGTTGGCTAGCCTAGATTACTATGTTTGCCCGGCAGACTATCAAAGCCACAAACAGTCACGGCTGTGGGGGGGGAGAGCAGACTTCTATTGTAAGTCATGGGGATGTGAGCATACAGGGACTGTCAGATGGAACCCAAACTCCTCATCAAATTCTGTACACAGCATTGGCCATATTACGAATTAGATAACCAAAACCGATGGCCCCCAGAGGGGTCTCTAGATCCTCAAATTCTGTGTGACCTTTTTAACTTCTGCATGTGCTCAAAAGGGTGAAAGGAGATTCCGCTATGTGGAGGCCTTCTCTCTCCTTTGCTCACATCCTGAACTATGCTTCTCCAATAGATGCTCACCCTCAGCCTTGTGCTCTAGACTCTCTGCTGTCACTCCCACCTCAGCAACTTGATTTCTCCCCTCCAATATCTAGATCAAAAACCCAAATCTCGACTGGTTCTCAGACCATTGCTCCCTTGCTGAGGTTGCAGGTACTGAGGTACCACTCCATTCACTCACTCCTCTCCTCTCCTGTCAGTGCCCGCACCGGGTCCCACCCAGTCCTCTTACCACCTAATGCAAAGCTCAAACCCGCTGAGAAGAATCCTCAGACCCTAATACAAGATGTAATGAAAATGGCCTTTAATGTTGCTTTGTCATCACTAAAAACAGGTTACTAAGAATTTAAAGTCCCTCACAGGCTTTTTGGAATCTCACTCCCGTCTCCCCCTCTGTTCTATCTGTTCTACTGCTCAAGTTTTTGTTGCTATTAAGATCCCAAAGCCCTCTCCCAATATTCTTTTACATCTCTCCTTTCTCATTCTCAGATCCACAGAGCTGCTCTTATTTCTGCCTTCCAAATTGTCCCCCTCTGTACCAGGCCCACAGAAAAGTCTTAACTGACCTTCTCCAGAAGTCTTCACCATGGCTGATTTAGGACTTTCAGCAAAAGAGTCCCTATAAAAGAGTTCACTGTAGATAAACTTCCTATTTTTGTGTTGCCCTGGTCTCCTTGGCAACTGGCTAAAAAATTAAGCACTCCTGATCTAGACACACCCTTACTAGTTTTTCACAAAATATTTGAAAAAAAGTCCTCTGGCCTTGAGCTGGGGCTTCACAGAGATGGCTACATTTCTAAGATAAAGAAGTTACAAACTGGGCTGTATGGAAACAGCTGGAAGGGGGAAAAAAAGAAAGGGAAGACACCCACACCCAGGTGTCCTTGAAAAGTTAACTTGCCCAAACTGAGGAAAAAAGAGAAACAAAAACTGCTTTTTGTGAACTTCTGCAGACTGTGAACTTCTGAGCCCCTTCCCTTACGTGTTGCGTACAAAATTCTGAAACTACGTAACTTGGGTTTCAGGGGATTAATTGATTACAACAGAAGCAATGCCCTCTGAATCTGGTTGAAACCAAAAAAGACTGTTTCCGTGTCTTTGGTGCTATCTTAGGTGCCTTGCCTTGTCCGTCCCTACAACAGTATAATTCTATATACTTAAACATTGTTTATGTTTTCATGAAATGGTCAACAGATGTGATTAATTGTGAAATGGTGCAGATGTTTCCCAGAGTGCTCTATCATGACGCAGGTTCATCTGAAGATCAAAGAGGGGGACATACAACCCGGTTCCGCTGGGAACATATGTCCCTCACCTTAGCCATTCTATTACGAATAGGAGTTGCTGCAGGGTTGGGCACAAGAACCACTGCTCTGGTCCATGGGACACAACAAGTGACCCAATTAGAAGAAGCAATAGATCAAAACTTAAAGATTTTAGAAACCTCCATCACAGCTTTGCAGGAATCTTTAACCTCTCTCTCTGAAGTTGTTTTACAGAAAAGGCTAGGGTTGGACCTCCTTTTCATGACAGAAGGGGGCCTTTGTGCTTCATTGAGGGAAGAATGTTGTTTTTATGTCGACAATACTGGAGTTGTAAAAAAATCTATGAGTAAATTAAAAAGATGCCTTGAAGAGCAACAACGAGAGAGAGAGGCACAAAAACGGTAGTTTGAGTCTTTTTTTACACAGTCCCCCTGGTTAATTACGTTTTTATCAACCCTGGCTGGTCCAATAATAATCCTCATAGTATTACTAACTATAAAACCCTGTTTCCTCAATCATGTAATTTCTTTTCTCCAAGCTCAAATTGGACAAATTAAAATTATGGTAATACCCCACTAGCAGACATAGAATGTGACACCCCACAATGATCACTTTTATGATTAAAAGTAGCCAGAAAAAGAAGTGGGGAATGAAAGATTAATAAAATATGTACTTGTCACTTCCTGTTTTTCTGTACGCTTAACAAAACACTGTTGAAATCTTGAGAACTCTTTGCTAATCTTGTTGCCAGAATGTGCTGTCCCCAATTGCCAAACTGCAGAATCTACTCCCTCACCCGGTTGAATAGAAACCTGAACTGTACTTGGATCATTGAATGTAGAAGAGAACATCCATTCAAAAAGTTATAGTCAGTTGGATTAGAAAGATAGTCGGTAAGTTTAGGAAGAAAAGTGAGTATAGGATTTGGAACAAAAGTTCTTTAGCAATAGGGTTTTGGTTAGAGAGTCAATGTAAATGTCAACACAAGTGAAGAGTCAGTCACAATGATGCACAGGGCAAAATATGTAGGAAAGCAGATATCAATAGAGACATTAGGAAATCAGGGAAAGAATAAAGTGAGTGATGGGATTAGATATTTTCAACAGGGTTGAGGATGAATATGTGAGCTTAGGATAAAACAAATATGAAGTCAACAATAGGATTGACATTTGATAGCATTAGCGTAGCCCAAGACAGTGACCAAAATAAGCTCTGTTGCCCCTCATTTGCCTAAATTCCCAGTGGCCTGTACACCCTTCCTGTGTACCAGGAGTGATCAAATAGGCCTGCCCTTAATACTGCTCTGCTTCTCCAATTTGAGTCCTACTGAGTGTCGGGTACAGATTCTTTATGTGAATTGGAAAGATGAGAAAACTCAAGCACCTATTGGATAGCCTCTGAATAGATTTGAAGAACTCATTTGACCCAAAAGATCCCTATTCTCACTTGATGGAATTCAGGAACCTTACAGAGGAAGGCAAAATACTTCATCAACAATGACTGCTCTTTTTGCCATTTTGGATTTTATGCACCCATGGGATCTTTCTTTAGATCCATCAGGTGCTGAGAATCTAAGTCAAAGAATCACACTGGGCCAAGAGGCTGATTCACACACATCTCTTTCCAAATCAATTAAGGAAAGAGCCAAAGGTAAAGCATATTCATTTCCATTTGAAAAATCTTTCCTTCAGGATTCACAAAGGATTGGCCTGAGACAAAGACCTTCCTGACTCTCAGGGCAACAGAACAATAGGTAAGCAAATGGCCCAAAGCAGGGATTCTCCACTGAGACTTTACTGGTCACACTGATATCTGAGTTTTCTGAGATGCTCGACATTCCATTCAGCTATCCAGTACATGGCCATGTCACAGAGCTTGGAGGTAGTACATATCTTGGACACAAAACCATGAGCCTATTCTGGAGATTGGCCATAATTCAGGAAGAAAACAGCAACTTAGGAAGGTAGCAGGTATCGCCCATCAATAAGGCAAGCCACAGTCAATTCATAAATTGTGCTGGATGAATGCTGGGAAGCTTTCTATGAGACAGGACACATCCATTGATGCATTCTCTTTTCTAATGTCTACAAGCACGGACACAGTGGGATACACAGACATAGAAACACTTGCATTGTCAAACGACTTACTAGAAACAGTTCACTCCAAACCAAACAAACTGCCTTTTCTACCTATTCTCAGAACATGAGACAAAACCACAAACCCACACCCGCAATGGCACCTCCTTCCCCCAAATAGGTCTGTGACTCTCCGGAGTGTGCTCTGACTGATGGGCCATACTATGATCCTCCGAAATGGCCTGACCTGTCTCAGATCTGGTCTTCTTGGCCAACAATGTGAAGTTGTTAGAAGCCAGGAGTGAGCCACTATCTGCTTTCTCAGGAAGAGCCCCTCTTCCGAGCTTTCCTGGCATTTGGCCATCCTCACATCAGTAGGTATCAAGAAATACTGACTCTGTCCTTTGTAAATCCAAAAAAGTGAGACCACTGGGACTAGGACTGGGACTGGCTCTGGTTGCCTGGCTTTCTGTATACCAAGTTCAGAGAGTTCCATCACCAAGGAAGTGAGATGAGATCACTTCCTTCAGGAACTGAATGAGATCACTGCCTTGGCAACCACTTTGTCATAACAATTGCTCCCAACGGTCCCATGAGATGAGGGCTGCCCCTACTTCCTGTGACACTTTCACAAGTTAGAATGGTATATCACCCGTAGGCAAAAGGGAACAGCTCTCCACACAGGCCGGGATTGGTACATCTTCTCTACATTAAGAAGAGATAGGCTCATTCTGACGCAACCCTTAATCCTGACCAGGTTGTTTGCCATGGAAGATGATTTTTGCTCTCTCAGGTCTTACATAGCTGCCTACATCTTCTCCAGAGATCATTTCTGCATGGAGCTTTGAGGTTCTCAACAGATGGAAGATCCACTGCATTCCTGTATTGTAAGACCAACACTGTCCCTGCTCTTCAGTAAACATAGATGTGAATTGGAGTCATGAGAAAACCCACGAACCTATGGGATAGCCTCTGCAGGGCTTTAAAGAATTCACTTGACCCAAATGATCCCTATTCTCACTTAATGGAGGTCAGGAACCTTACAGATGAAGGCGAGAGACTCTATCCACCATGACAGTTCTTTTGTCCATTTTGGTTTTGGATGCACACATGGGATTTTTCTTTAGACCCATCATGTACTGTGAATCTAAGCCACAGCCTCACATAGGGCCAAGAGGCTGATTCAGACATATCCATTTCCAAAGCAATTAACCGAAGAGGCACAGGTAATGACCATTCAATTCCATTTGAAAACTATTTTCTTCAGGCTTCACAAAGTGTGGCCTGAGGCAAAGACCTTCCTGACATTCAGGGCAACAGAATAGGTAAGCAAAAGGCCCAAAGCAGGGTTTCTCCACTAAGACTTTCTTGGGCATACTGATATCTGAGTTTTCTGAGATACTCACCATTCCCATCAGCTATCCAGTACATGGCCATGTCACAGAGATGGAGGTGGTACATATCTTGGACACAAAATCATGAGCATATTCTGGAGAGTGTCCAGAATTCAGGAAGAAAACAGGAATATAGAAAGATGGCAGGAATTGCCCATCCATACGGCAAGCTGCAGTCCATTCATAAATTGCACAGGATGAATGCTTTGAAGCTTTCTCGTAGACAGGGCACATCCATTGATGCATTCTCTTTTCTACTGTCTACAATCACGGACACAGTATGATATATAGACACAGAAACACTCACGTTGTCAAAGGACTTACTAGAAACAGTTCACTCCAAAACAAACAAACCAGCTTTCCTAACTATTCTCAGAACATGAGACAAAACCACAAACTCACACTCACACCCAAAATGGTACCTCTTTCCCCAAAGTAGGTCTGTGTCTATCCGGAGTGTCCTCTGACTTGTGGGCCATACTATGTTCCCCAAAAATGGCGTGTCCTGTCTTCAATATGGTCTCTTTAGCCAACTCTGTGAAGTTGTCAGGAGCCCGTGGTGAGAAACTACCTGCTTTCTCTGGAAAGGCCAGTCTTCATAGTTTCCAGGCATTTGACTGTCCTCACATCAGTAGGTACCAAGAAAGAGTGACTCTGTCTTGTTAAATCCAAACAAGTGAGCCCACTGGGACATGGAGTGGGTTTGACTCTGTGTGCCTGGTTTCCTGGATCCCAAGATCACAGACTTTCATCACCAATAATGTAAGGTGAGGTCACTTCCTTCAAGAACTGAATGAAGTCACTGCCTTGGAAACCACTTTGTTTTAACAGTTGCTTCCGAGGTTCTCAAAAGATGGAGTCTGCCTCTACTTGCTGTGATTCATTCATAAGTTAGAATGGTATATCAACCATAGGCACCGGGGAACAGCTCTCCACACAGCCATGGTTTGGTCCATCTTCTCTACATTAGGAAGAGAGAGGCTAATTCAGACACATCCCTTCAACCTGACCAGGTTGTTTGCCATGGAAGATGACTTTTGCTCTCTCAAATCCTTCATACCTGCCTACACCTTCTCCAGGGATTATTTCTGCAGGGACTTTTGAGGTTCTCAGCTGGTGGATGATACCCTACCTTCCTGGATTTTAAGACCAACTCTGTCCCTGCTCTTCTGTAAAGTGAGATTGAGGGAACAGTGTATGGTTAGTGTTAATAGCATGTTCGATTTGGGTTAGAAGTCATTCTGCTGGATGAATTATGGTATTGGGAACCTGTGATATTTATAACAATATAAATGTGAAATATATGTATGAGAACAGAGATCTAGGAAAGATTTGAAGCCCAGAAAGGCATTGGGCCCTTGATTGGTATACTTAGATTGAATCATGTTCTGCACCGAGGTCTCAGATAAATCGATATACAATGGCATAGGACCCTATACCTCGGATGATTGAAAGTAGAAGAGAACATCCAGTCAAAATAGATAGTCTGTAGGATTAGGAAGATAGTAAGTAGGTTTAGGAAGAAGAGTGAGTCTCGGAGTTGGACCAAAAGTTCTTTAGCAATTGGTTTTCAGTTAGAGGGTGAATGTAAATGTCAGCACATGTGAAGAGACAGTCACAATGATGAACTGGGAAAAATATGTAGGAAAGCAGATATCAATAGGGGCATTAGGAAATCAGGAAACGTATAAAGTGAGTGATAGGATTAGATATTTTCAAAAGGCTTGAGGTTAAATATATAATCTTAGGAAGAAACAAATATGTAGTAACCAATAGGATTGACATTTGAGAGCAGTAGGCACCCTGGACATAGATGCTTTTAGTAATCCATGGTCACTTCCCATTTAGGCTGTGGTACAATCATATGTGTGACCTTTTCATTTTGTGTACAGAATACTACTGTGGTAAAATGTATATGTAGATCAGGTGACATGAGTATTTCTTGCACTATAAAGGGGAGTAATATTCTGGAAACTTATAAATTAGTACTGGGGATAAAAATAGGTGTACCTTGTGTTGATGATTATTGAGATGATGCATGAATAGACCATATTGTGAATAAAGTATGTAACTGGATCCAACATTAAATAATGGTTTGAGTTTGCATCTGAAAATATATTGGAAATCTTATATTGATATATATACCATCATTCCAACGAGTTATATATGCAATGGTATTATTATGGTTACGGTTTATCGTGAAGAGTGAGTTTTGCTTCAAAAATGATTATGGAATCGAAAATAATGTGTTTAGAAAGAAGTCTAGTGAAAAGACCAGTAAAGAAACATGGAGGAATACATGTGTTCTGAAGTAGTAAGTAATTGAAAGTGAACCAAATGCCAAAAAAATTTGTGAAGTTGTGGATGAAAAAATACATCCTATGATGTCCATAAACTGAAGAAATAGTAATGTACCAGTGTTGAGTAAAAATGAACTTCAAATTACACATCATGTCCCATAGCAATCTACTTGCATTAATGTTAAACTGGGTCAGTTACTGTAGAAATATTAGGATTTTTAAGCACCATCCACTGAACTTAGTTTTCAGTAGTAGGAAACCAAAATATATTTCAGGTGTATGAATATTACTGAGAATAATCTTGTGAAAATTTGAAATTAAATGAACATAAATGAATATGAATGAATTTAGGGAGTGTATAATAAGACACATATTTTTCATATTTTTTTAAAATCTGGAGAATACACACACACACACACACGCACACACACACACACACACACACACACATTAATATTTAGCAATATATATGCCAATCGATATTCATCATGAAATATAATTCATTCACAAATCCAAAAATATTCATTTTACTGAACATGGATTTATGTATAGTGTTTTTTCACTAGGAAGCTCACCCATAGGTGGAATTTTCAGTTCCATCATTATTTAGGGAAAGTCATCTCTTCTCACAATTTTTATATTCCAAAGCCAGTGATCTTTCAAGAATGTACGTGTGATACCAGGTAGGATATTGTATATGCATAAAAAAATTACATGTGCTGAATAGGATACAGAGAAAGGGAGACAGGAATTTACATATGTGATAACTTTAAAAAATCATGGAGAAATATTAAAATGAAAAGTTTACTAAATTTAAAACACATACTCTTGATAAAGAGGAAGACAAATACAAATATACACCATGCTTCCTATGAAAGGACTGTACTTCTATTCAGTTAGGTTTTTTTTTTCCATGATATTAGGATTAGTAGTCAGAGTCTAGTAGGGTATGGGTTAGTGTCAGGGATTCAGTATTTCAAATGGAAAATAGGAAAATGAATCTAATGTGTATGCAAACATGTGATACACAAAAATCTTCCCTCTCTTATCCAGAACAATGCCTTGACATAACCATCACTAAAAGTAAGACACAATTAGAGGAGAGGAGTTAGAAAACCTGTGAATACATATGTGGAATAAAAAATGCTCAGGAGTTCACAACACTGGAGGTGGTAAAAGAGTTTACAAAAGTATGGGAGAGGGTAAACACTCCAGAAACATGGAGCTGTGCTGACCTAAAGACTTATTGAGAAACTTCCTCTGAGGTTAGGCACAAGAAATATATGTATGGCAATATATAAATCAATGGTTCTGCAACTGATGTGATTCTGCAATCTGTATATGGAATAAAAATGGGAGCTCATATCCCACTTGAATCAAAGTGTGAAATATGATATATCAAGAAGTATGTAATGTTTTGAACAACCTACAATGAAAATTAATTAAAAAAAGAAAAAGAAATATATGTAATTGTCAGGAGATTTAGCTTCGTTTATAGTGACACCAAAAATCTGGGTCTGCATCTATGTGACCTGGAGGACATGGTTCTTTATTTTGTAATGAACATGAGGCAGCAGGTCTGAATTCTCCCTTTGTAGGTAAACTGTTGCCACTGGGAGCTAAGTGTCTTCCCGTGTGGTCTGTGAAGCCATTTGGTCATCCTCCACTTTTCAGGGTGTTTCTTACTGCTGCACTGGGAATTTGGTATTTGCTTCACGAAATACAATATGTTCAACTGGGACACAATGCTGGAGGGAGTTCTGTCATGTGTGGTTGGTCAGGGTCTTAAAGAGAATGTACGAACCAGGCTTCTATCCCACATAGCTTTCCCCTTGACTATAGCAACCTGATTCTGAACATTGCCCTGAAACCTCTACATATAACAAGATGCCTTTACATATAAAGGTCTGCTGCCTGCACCATGTCAGTCGCAAGTTTTGGAAGCCAATGGAAGATCCAGGTGGTCCTACCAAAAATATTTATTTACACACCTACAGTCCACTGCTCTACACCCACTACCCAGCAGGCTCCAACTTACTGGCATTTCTGTTCTACACCATTTTCACGAAACTCAGTCAATCAAGGCACTGTTTGTTATACTCATGATCAGCAGCAGGATATCTAAAGGTTATCCAGTGCCACCTGGTCATGGGGATTTCAAAAATTTCATGGTATTAATCTAGTCATTTTTCAAGGATGAAGTTGGAGGCACTGTGGGTTTCATTTAATTCAGGAACCATTAAATGGTGAGGAAGCTCATTTCAATGAAAGCTCTGGAGAACACTCACAGGCAAGCCTTCCCAAAGAGTGGCCAAAAGGACAAATGAATCCAGGCCCATTGAGGTATACAATGTGAGGTCCATGTGTGTTTGGACTCTCAACTATGGCTACCAAGTCTTTAAGAATTAAATCATGTGATATCCTGGCTCAGAATCCCTGAGCTCTGTGGAAAGCCATCCTGGGCCTAGATCTCAGTTTCCAAAACCGATTCTCATGCGTGGTCTCCTAAAATCCCAACACTATTCATGGCAATACTTCTCTGAGGTCAGTTCCAAAACTCAGTCTCTAAGGGGAATCACACCAGAGTTCAAGCCCTGGTGGACCCAGTCATCTCTTCCAACTACCACACAAATTACCACAATTAAAACAAGAACCCTCCCATATGGCCCTCATCTTCTTTCACATAGACACTCATCATAATCTGGCTGGAGGTTTCCATGAGGGGCGCAGACCAAGACAGTGTCCCAAATAAGCTCCTTTGCCCCTCATTTGCCTAAAGTCAAGGTGGCCTGGACACCCATCCTGTGAACCAAAAGTGATCAAATAGGCCTGCCATTAATACCGCTCCAATATGAGGACTACTGTCTGTGGGGTTTAGATTCTTTAGGTGAATTTTAGTCATGAGAAAACCCAAGCACAATGGGCTAGCCTCTGCAGGTTTTGTAGAACTCTTTTGAACCAAAGGATCCCATTCTCACTTGATGGAGGTCAGGAACCTTATAGAGGAAGTCGAGAGACTTCATCCCAATAATTGTTCTTTTGGCGAATTTTCTTTTGGATGCACACATGGTAACTTTCTTTAGATCCATCAGGTGCTGAGAATCTAAGCCACAGCCACACACAGGGCCAAGGGCCTGATTCAGACACATCCCTTTCCAAAGCAATTAAGGAAAGTGCCACAGGTATGCCCATTCATTTCCATTTGAAAACTGTTTTCTTCAGGCTTCATGAAGGGGTGGCCTGAGGCAAAGACCTTCCTGACATTCAGGGCAACAGAACAATAGGTAAGCAAAAGGCCCAAAGCAGGATTTCTCCTCTGAGACTTTCCTGGTCACACTGATATCTGAGTTTTCTGAGATGCTCGCCATCACCTACAGCTATCCAGTACATGGCCATGTCACAGAGCTTGGAGGTGGTACATATCTTGGACACAAAACCATGGGCCTATTCTTGAGATTGGCCGGAATTCAGGACGAAAATAGAAACTTAGGAAGGTAGCAGGTGTTGCTCATCGATAAGGCAAGCTACAGTCCATTCATAAACGGGGCAATATGAATGCTGAGAAGCTTTCTACTAGACACGACACATCCATTGATGAATTCTCTTTTCTAATGTCTACAACCACGGAAACAGTGGAATACACAGACATAGAAACACTCGCCCTGTGAAAAGACTTACTAGAAACAGTCCACTTCAAATGAAACAAACCGACTGTCCTACCTATTCTCAGAAAATGAGACAAAACCACAAACCCACAACCACACCCACAAAGGCACCTCCTTCCCCTAAGTAGGTCTGTGAATATCCAGAGTGTCCTCTGACTTGTGGGCCATAATATGTTCCCCCAAAATGGCCTTTCCTGTCTCAGATCTTGTCTTCTTGGCCAACTCTGTGAACTTCTTAGGAGCCAACGGTGAGCAACTACCTGCTTTCTCATGAAAAACCCTGCATCCAAGCTTTCCTGGCATTTGGCCTTCATCACATCTGTAGGTACCAAAAAATACTGACCCTGTCCTTGGTAAATCCAAACAAGTGAGACCACTGGGACTGGGACTTGGATTGGCTCTGTGTGCCTGGCTTCCTGGATCCCACGTTCAGAGAGTTCCATCACCAAGAAAGTGAGGTGAAGTCACTTCCTTCCTGAACTGAATGAGGGCACTGTCTTGGCAGCCACTTTGTCCTAACTGTTGCTTCCAAGGGTCCCAAGAGATTGAGGCTGCCCCTACTTCCTGTGACATTTTCACAAGTTAGAATGGTATATCAACCAAAGGCACCCAGGAATAGATCTCCACACAGGCCTGGTTTGGTCCATGATCTCTACATTAAAAAAAATCTGATTCAGACACAACCTTTTATCCTGACCGGGTTGTTTGCCATGGAAGATGACTTTTGATCTCTCAGGTCCTTTATTGCTTTCTATATCTTCTCCAGGGATCATTTCTGCATGGACCTTTGAGGTTCTCAGCAGGTGGAAGTTTTTCTACATTTCTGTATTGTAATATCAACTCCTTCCCTGCTCTTCTGTAAAGTTAGATTGAGGGAACAGTGTCCGGTTATGGTTAAAAACATGATCGATTTGGGTTAGAAATCATTTTGCTGGATGAATGATCGTACTGAGAACTTGCTATGTGTAGAAGAATATATAGGTGAAATATATGTATGAAAAAAGAAATCTAAGTCTGATTTGAAGCCCAGAAGGGCATTGGGCCCTTGATAGTGATACGTGGTGTTGAATTACGTTCTGCAGAGTTGTCTCAGATAAATCGATATACAATGGCATAGCACCTTGTACGTTGCATGAATTAATGTAGAAGGAACATCAAGTCAAAAAGGCATAGTCGGTAGTGAAAGGTTAATAAAATTAATAAAATAGGTACTTGTCACTTCCTGTTTTTCTGTATGCTTAACAAAACACTGTTGAAATCTTGAGAAATGTTTGCTAATATTGTTCTAGAATGTACTGTTCCCAACAGCCGAACTGCAGAATGTACTCCCTCACTCGGTGTCATGCAAACCGCCCACTCGCCCTTACCCATCACTGAACTTCCCTCTCTTCCCTCTCCAAGGAAAGTATATAAGCTCTGCTTAAGCTGTTCTCAGAGGTCTCTGCTCTATTTAATTTAGCTCTGAGCTCCAGCATGCTGGACCACAAATAAACCCTTTGCTGTTGCATGAGACAGTCTCTTGGTAGTATCTTCCTCTGACACTCTCCTGACCTTTACATATTGAGGTTCCACTGAGTTCCAGCAGTGGCAGACGAGAGACCCCAACGGGCTCCTCTCGAAGCAAGTAAGGCGCCTCTTTCTGGTTTCAGGTTTCTTGTTAGGGCTTGGCAAAATTGCTGGCGATGAAGAGCCTGGGCTCTCTCCGACGGTGGCTGAGAGACATGTCACAGAGACAAAGGGCACCTCTCTGGAGGACCCCGCAGAGAACTCGGGAAATCAAGGAACAATAGTCTTCTCGACTCAGTGATATTTTCTTTTAGATTCGTTGTTGCCATACCATTGGGTTTTGCCGGCTACTCATTCCTGGTCTCAGTGTTGGACGTTCATTGCCTGTCTTTATGGTCTTGTCTTATCTGTGTCGTGTGTCCTTGCTTTTACTGTTTGTGGAACTTTCATTATGGAACAGAGCACGTCAATGCCTCTGTTCCTGACCCTTGATCACTGGACCAAAGTCCGCTTAAGGGCTCAGAATCTTTCTTTTTTTAGTAAAACGCTGGACCTGGCAGAATCTCTGTGCCTCAGAATGGCCCATCTTTGGAGTCGTATGGCCCCTAGAAGGATCTTTCTACTTCCCACTAATTTAAAAAGTCAGAGGTATTGTCTTTCAGCCAGCGCCACATAGCCATCCGGATCAACAGCCATATATCTTAACTTGGCAGGACCTCTGCAAATCTCCTCCTCCATGGGTGAAGCCTTTCCTTGCCCCTACCTCTGCTCCTACTCCTTCCCCCATGATCTCTCAAACCCTCTCAACCTCCTCCTCCTCCACCCTCTGTTCTCCCTGAGTCACAGATTTGACTCTACTGGACTCTTCTCCCCCTCCTTATCCCCTGCCCTCGTCCCCTAACACACAACACACTCTAAGTGATTCCGCTGCTGCTGACTAAGCCTCTCTACCATTGGAGGAAGCTAAGCCGGTAATAGGATCTGACAATGGACCGATGTTCATGGCCCAGGTAAGTCAGGGGTTAGCCAGGAACCTGGGGATTAATTGGAAGTTAAATTGTGCTTATAGACCACAGAGTTCAAGACAAGTAGAAAGAATGAATAGAACCATTAAAGAGACCTTAACGAAATTAAGCTTAGAGACCAGCATAGGATTGGACTATGCTCCTGCCTTATGCAATGTTTCATGCAAGAAAAAATCCCTTTGTTTCTTTGAGTAACCTTACCACATGTGAAATTCTTTATGGTGGCCCTCCTCCAGTAGGGGACCTAAGCCCAACTGTAAGACCTAAAGATCCTTTCCACACCCCCTTGCTTGACAGACTTAAAGATCTTGAAAGAACTCAGTAATACCTGTGAAAACAGCTGGCCACTGCCTACCCAACTGGGAACCAGGGGATTCCACATCCATATCAAGTAAGAGATTTCATCTATGTAAGATGATATCAGGTGTCATCCCTGGTACCCCGCTGAAAAGGACCATACCAGGTGTTATTATAACACCTACAGTGGTAAAGGTAAACAGAATCACTTCCAGGATCCATGCCTCTCATCTCAAGCCTGCTCCCTGTACAGAATCTTTCTGGAAACTGAAAAAGACTGGTAACAGTTTCAAATTGTGTATTCGCAATGTGAATAAGGTTATATACTCTCCCCTTGGCTACAAGTAGTCCTAACCCTCATCAGCCCATTAAGCAGTGATGGCTGATCACAAATCCTACTGGAAAAGAAGTATGGTCTATCTCGCATACAGCCCCCTTAGGGACCTGGTGGCCATCTCTCCACCCAGACATTTGTTAGCTGGCTATAGGTATTTCCTCTTGTGATATCACTGATGAAGAGGATCCCACTAAAATACCATTAAATCCCTTCTGTACCATAGATAATGGAAACAAACATTATGGATGTAGGGACACGCAAGCCAGATGCAGGTTGGCTAGTCTAGATTACTAAGTTTGCCTGGCAGACTATCAAAGCCACAAAGAGTAACGGCTGTGTGGGGGAAAAGCCGACTTTTTCTGTATGTCATGGGAATGTGTGCATACAGGGGCTGCCTGATGGAACCCCAATTGTTCATGAAATTCAGTACACAGCATTGGCCACATTACCAATTAGACAACCAAAAACTATGGCACCCAGAGGGGTCTCTAGATCCTCAAATTTTGCATGACCTTTTTGACTTCTGCAAGTGCTCAGAAGAGTGAAAGGAAATTCCCCTATGTGGAAGCCTTTTCCCTCCTTCACTCACATCCTGAACTATGCTTCTCCAATAGATCATTATCCTCAGCCTTCTGCTCCAGACCCTCTGCTGTCACTCCCATCTCAGCAACTTGATTTCTCCCCTCCAATAACTAGATCAGAAACCCAAAGCTCCACCAGTTCTCTGACCATAGCCCCCTTGCTGAGGTAGCAGGTACATAGGTACCGCTCCACCGACTCATTCCTCTCATCTCCTGTCAGTGCCCTCACCGGGTCCCACCAGGTCCTCTTCCAGCTAACCCAATGCTCAAACGAGCTGAGGAGAGCCCTGAGACCCTTATCCAAGATGTAATATAATTGGCCTTTAAAGTTGCTTTGTCATCACTGAAAACAGGTTACTAAAATTTAAAGTCCCTCACAGGATTTTGGGATACTCACTCCCGTCTCTCACTCTGCTCTACCTGATCTACTGCTCAAGTTTGCTGCTAGGAAATTCCAAATACCCTTTCGCATTATTCTTTTAAATCTCTCTTTTCCCTCATTCTCAGATCCTCGGAGGTGCTCTCAGCCCCAACTACCCCGTCTTTCCCCCTCTGTACCAGGTCCACAGAAAAGTCTTAAATGACCTTCTCCAGAAGTCTTCACCATGGCTGAGTTTTGAACTTTCAGCCAAAGAGTCCCAATAAAGACTTTAATGTAGATAAACATTCTCTTTTGTATTGCCCTGTTCTACTTGGCCACTGGCTAAAAATCTCAGTACTTCTAAGCTAGACAACCTCTAACTAGTTTTTCAAAAAATATGTGAACAAGTCCTCTGGCCTTCAGCTGGGGCTTCACAGAGATGGCTACATTTCTAAGATAAAGAAATTACCAACCGGGCTCCATGGTAACAGCTGGCAGGGGGAAAATAAGAAAGGGAAGAAAAAGCTCTCCTCCTCCCAGGTGTCCTTGAAAAGTTAACTTGCCCAGAACAGAAGGAAAAACAGAAACAAATACTGCTTTTTTAAACTTCTGAAGACTGTGAACTTCTGAGCCCCATGCCTTATATGTTGGGTACAAATTTCTGAAACTACCTAAACTTGAGTTTCAGGGGATTAATTGATTACAATAGAAGCAATGCCCTCTGAATCCGGTTGCAACCAAATAGGACTGTTTCCCTCTCTTGAGTGCTATCTTAGGTGCCTTGCTTTGTCAGTGCCTACAACAGCATAATTCTATATACTTAAACATCGTTTATGTTTTCATGAAATGATCAAGGTATGTGATAATTTGTGTAATGGTGCAGATGTTTCCCAGAGTGCTCTATCATGACGCAGGTTCATTTGAGGATCAAATAGGGGGGCATACAACCGGTTCCACTGGGAACATATATCCCTCACTTTAGACATCCTATTAGGAATAGGAGTTGCTGCACGGGTGGGCAGAGGAACCAGTGGCATTGTCCATGGGACACAAAAGATGACCCAATTAGAAGCAGCAATAGAGCAAAAGTAAGATATTAGAAACCTCCTTCAGGGCTTTGCATGAAACTTTAACCTCTCTCTCTGAAGTTGTTTTACAGAACAATTGAGGGTTGGACCTCCTCTTCATTAGAGAAGGGGGCCTTTGTGCTGCATTGAGGGAAGAATGTTGTTTTTATGCTGACTATACTGGAGTTGTAATAAAATCTATGAGTAAATTTAAAAGACACCTTGAAGAGCATCAACAAGTGAGAGAGGCCCAAAAAGGGTGGCTTGAGTCTTGGTTCACACAGTCCCCCTGGTTAACTACGTTTTTATCAACCCTGGCCGGTCCAATAATAATCCTCATATTATTGCTAACTATAAAACCCTGTTTGCTCAACCGTGTAATGTCTTTTCTCCAGGCTCAAATTGGACGAGTTAAACTTATGGTAATACCCCACAAGCAGACATTGAATGTGACACCCTCCAATGATCATTTTTATGATTAAAATTAGCCAGAAGAAGAAGTGGGGAATGAAATATTAATAAAATAGGTACTTGTCACATCTTGTTTTTCTGTATGCTTAACAGAACACTGTTGAAATCTTGAGAAATGTTTGCAAATCTTGTTCCCAGAATGTTCTATCCCCAGCTGCCAAATTGCAGAATGTACTCCCTCTCCCAGTTGCATGCAAACCGCCCACTCGCCCTGACCCATCAATACAATTCCCTCCCTTCCCTCTCCAGGGAAAGTATATAAGCTCTACTTCAGCTATTCTCAGGGCTATCTGCTCTATTCAGGTGAGCTCTGAACCCCAGCATGCTGGACACCCAATAAACCGTTTGATGTTGCATGAGATAGTCTGTTGGTAGTCTCCTCCTCTGAAGCTCGCATCACATTTACTTGGATGATTAAATGTAGAAGAGAACATCCAGTCAAAAAGGGATAGTCTGTAGCATTACGAAGATAGTCAATAAGTTTAGGAAGAAGGGTGAGTATAAGATTTTGAACAAAAGTTTCTTAGCAATAGGATTTCGATTAGAGAGTGAATGTAAATGTCAGCACAGGTGAAGAGTCAGTCACAATGATGAACTGGGGAAAATATGTAGGAAAGCATATATCAATATAGACATTACAAAATCAGGCAGAGTATAAAGTGAGTGATAGGATTAGACATTTTGAACAGGGTTGAGTTTAAATATATAATCTTAGGAAGAAACAAATATGTAGTCACAAATAGGATTGACATTTGAGAGCATTGGGCAAATTTCAGGTGGATGAATATTTCTGAGAAAAATCTTGTGAATAGTTGATTATAAATCCACATACATGAACATGAATGAATTTAGGGAGTGAATATAAGACACATATATTTCATATTTTGAAAAATCTGGAGAGTGTATATATATATATATATATATATATATATATATATATATATATATATACACACATATATATATACATATACATAAAACACACACACAGACAAAAAAGTAGCAATATATATGTCAATCAAAATTCATTATAAAATATATACCATCCACAGATCTAAAAATATTCATTTTACTGAACATGGATTTATGTATAATGCTGTTCAACTAGCAAGCTCACCCATAGGTTGAATATTCAGTTCCAACAGGGTTTAGTAGGAGTGATCTCTTCTAACAATTTGTATCTGCCAAGTCAGCCACCTCACAAGAATGTACGTGTGGTACCAGATAGGAATCTATATGTGCATATAAGAATACAGAGAAAGGGAGACAGGAATTCACATATTTGTTAACCTTAAAAATACTAGGACAACTATTTCAACAAACAATTGACTAGATTTATAACTCCAACTCTGTATCATGCAAAAGGCAAGTCCATCTATACACCATGCCTACTCTGAACTGCTTGTATTTCTATTCTTTATGGGTTATTTTTCTCCATCATATTAGGATTAGTAGTCAGAGTCTGGTAGGGTATGGGTTAGAGTCAGGTATTCAGTATTTTGAATTGAAAATAGGACACTGAATCCAATGTGTATGCAAATATATGCTACGGAAAAATCTTCCCACTCTCCTCCAGAACAATGCCTTGACATTACCTTCGCCACAAGTAAGACACAATTAGAGGAGAAGAGTTAGAAAATCTGTGAATACATATCTAGAATGGAAAATGCTCCAGATTTCACATCTTTGGAGGTGGTAGAGGAGTTTCCAAAAGTAAGAGACAGGGTAAACACTCCACAAACATGGAGCTATGCTGGCCAAAAGACTTTTTGAGAATCTGCCTCTGAGGTTGGGCACTTGAAATATATGTTGTTGTCAGGAGCTTTAGCTTTATTTGTAGTGAAACCATCAAAGCTGGATCTGCATCTATGTGACCTGGAGGAAATGGTTACTTATTTTCAAATAAAAATGAGGCAGCAGTGATGAATTCTCTTTTTGTAGGTAAACTTTGGCCACTGAGGGCTAAGGGTCTTCCCGTGTGGACTGTGAAACCAATGGTCATCCTCCAATTTTCGTGGTGTTTCTTGCTGCTGCACTGGGAGTTTGGTATTTGCTTCATGAAATACAACGAGTTCAAATGGGACACAGTGCTGAAGTGAGTTCTGTCAGGTGTGGTTGGCAGGGTCTCCAGAAGAATGCACCAACCAGGGTTCTATCTCAAGTAGCTTGCCCCCTTGACAATTACAACATGATACTGAACATTGCTCTGAAACCTCTCCATATAAAAATATGCCTTTACATATATGGGTGTGATGGTTGCACCATGTCAGTCACAGCCATTTGGAAGCCAATGGAAGATCCACATGGCCCCACCACAGATGTTTTATCACACATTTGCATAACACAGCTCTAGGCCCACTACTTACCAGGCCCCAACTTACTGGCATCTCTGTTCTACACCATTTTCATGAAACCCAGTCAATCAAGGCCCTGTCTGTTATACTCATGATCATCAACAGGACATCAAAGGTCCTCCAGTGCCAACTGGTCATCGGAATTTCTAAAATTTCATGGTAATTATCTAGCATTTTTTCACAGATGCATTTGGAGGCAATGTTGGTTTCAATTCATTCAGGAACCATTAAATGGTGAGGAAGCTAATTTCAGGGAAATCTCTGGAGCACTCTCACAGGCAAGTCTACCCAAAGAGTGGCCAAAAAGTCACATGAAGCCAGGCCCATTGAGGTCTACAAAGCGAGGTCCAAGTGTGTTTTGAATCTCAATTATGCCTGCCAAGTCTTTAAGAATAAAATCATGTAATATCCTGGCTGTGATTCCCAGTGTTCTGTGGAAAGCCACTCTGGGCCTTGATCCCAGGTTCCAATGGCAACTCTCATTCCTGGCCTCCTAAAATCCCCACACAATTCATGTCAATACTTCTCTGAGGTCAGTTCCAGAACTCAGTCTCTAAGGGGAATCACAGCAGAATTCATGCCCAGGTGGACCCAGTCATCTCTTCCAACTGCCACACAAATGACCACAATTATAACCAAAACACTCCTACATGGCCCTCATCTTCTACCATAAAGATACTCATCATAACATCTGGATGGAGGTTTTCATGAGAGACACATCCCAAGACAGTGTCCAAAAGAAGATCCCTTGCCCCTCATTTGCCGAATGACAGGGTGGCTTGGACACCCTTCCTGTGAACCAGGAGTGATCAAATAGGCCTGCCCTTAATACTGCTTCGCTTCTCCAATTTGAGCCTCTCTGACTGTGGGGTCTAGATTCTTTTTGTGAATTGGAGTCATGAGAAAAGCCAAGCACCTCTGCAAAGATTTGAAGAACTCATTTCACCCACAGGATCCCTATTCTGACATGATGGATTTCAGAAACCTAACAAAGGAAGGCAATATACTTCATGCACATTGATTGAACGTTTTTCCATTTTGGTTTAGATGCACATATGGGATCTTTCTTTACATCCATCAGGTGCTGAGAATCTAAGTCACAGCCTAAAACAGGGCAAAGGGCCTGAATCAGACACATCCTTTTCCAATGAAATTAAGCAAAGAGCCAGAGGTGATGCACATTCATTTCCATTTGAAAACTGTTTTCTTCAGGCTTAACAAAGGGGTTGCATGAGACATAGACCTTTCTGATATTCAGGGCAACAGAACAATAGGTAAGCAAAAGGCCCAAAGCAGGGTATCTCCACTGAGACTTTCCTGGTCACACTGATATCTGAGTTTTCTGAGATGCGGGCCATTCCATTCAGGTATCCAGTACATGGCCATGTCAAAGACCTTGGATTTGGTACGTATCTTGGACACATAACCATGAGCCTATTCTAGAGAGTGGCCAGAATTCAGGAAGAAAACAGGGACTTAGGAAGGTATTAGGTGTTGCCCGTGCATAAGGCAAGCCACACTCCATTCATAAATTGTGCAGGATGAATGCTGGGAAGCTTTATACTAGACATGACACATCCATTGCTGCATTCTCTTTTCTCATGTCTACAACCACAGACACGGTGGGATACACAGACATGGAAACACTCACCTCGTCAAACGACTTACCAGAAACAGTTCACTCCAAAACAAACAAACCGCCATTCCTACCTATTTTCAGAACATGAGACAAACCACAAACCCACACCCACTCCCAAAAAGGCACCTCCTTCCCCAAGTAACTGTGTGACTAACCAGAGTGTCCTCTGACTGGTGGCCATACTCTGTTCTTCTGAAATGACCTGTCCTCTCTCAGATCTGTTTTCCTTGGCGAACTCTGTAAAGTTGTAAGGAAAAAATGGAGAGCTACTACCTGCTTTCTGAGGAAAGTTCCCTCTTCAGAGCTCTCCAGGCATTTGGTAATCCTCACTTCAGTAGGAACCAAGAATGACTGACTTTATCCTTGCTAAATCCAAACAAGTGAGCCCACTGGGACTGGGACTGAAACTGCCTCTGGGTGCCTGGCTCCTTGGATACAAAGTTCAGAGAGTTCCATCACCAAGGAAATGAGGTATGTCACATTCTTTGGAAATGAATGAGGTCACTGCCTTGGCAAATGTATATCTTATGATGTGAAAAACTGAAGAAATAATAATGTACCAGTGTCGAATACAAATGAATGACAAATTACATATCATGTCCCATAGGATTCTACTTGCATTGATGTTAGACTGCGTCAGTTACTGTAGAATAATTAGGATTTGTATGCACCATTCACTGAAGATAGTTTTCAGTACTAGGAAACAAATATGTATTTCAGGTGGATGAATATTTCTGATTATAATCTTGTGAAAAGTGGATTATAAATCCACATACATGAACATGAATGAATTTAGAGAGTGTATATTAGACACATATATTTCATATTTTGAAAAATTTGGAGAGTATATCTATATCTATATCTACATCTATACACACACACACACACACGCACACACACACACACACATAACACTCACAGACATTAAAAAGTACCAATATAAATGCCAATCGAAATTCATCAGTAAATATGTATCATCCACAAATGCAAAAATATTTATTTTACTGAACATGAGTTAATGTATAATGTTGTTCTACTAGGACGCTCTCCTATAGGTTGAATTTTCATTTCCAACAGCATTAAGGAAGAGTGAACACTTCTCACAATTTGTATCTGCCAAGACAGCCACCTCACAAAAATGTACGTGTGATACCTGGTAGGATTCTATATATGCATATAAATATACATGTGTGAATAGGCTACAGAAAAGGGAAACAAGAATTCACATATTTGTTAAGTTTAAAAACACATGGAGAATATTTCAATTAAAATTTGACTAGATTTATAACTCCTACCTTATATAATGCATATGTCAAGTCCAACTATACAACATGTCTCCTCTGAAGTGCTTGTATTTCCATTGTGTTGGGTTAATTTTCTCCATTATATTAGGATGAATAGTCTGAGACTACTAGGTATGGGTTAGTGTCAGGGATACAGTATTTCGAATGGAAAATTGGAAAATGAATCCAATGTGTATGTAAATATATGCTGCACAAATATCCTCCCGCTCTCATCCAGAACAATACCTTGACATTACCTTCACCCCAAGTAAGACACAATTAGAGGAGAAGAGTTACAAAATCAGTGAATACATATCTGGAATGGAAAATGCTCAGGAGTTCACAACCTTGGAGGTGGTAGAGGAGTTTCCAAAACTAAGGGACAGGGTAAACACTCCACAAACATGGAGCTCTGCTGGCCTAAAAACTTTTTGAGCAACTGCCTCTGAGCTTCCACACTTGAAATATATGTTGTTTTCAGGAGATTTGGCTTCCTCTGTAGTGAGACCATCAAAGCTGGGTCTGCATCTATGTGACCTGGAGGACATGGTTTCTTATTTTCCAATGAACAAGATGAAGCAGTGCTGAATCCTCTCTTTGTAGGTAAACTGAGGCCACTGGGGACTAAGTGTCTCCCCGTGTGGAGTGTGATGCCATTTGGTCCTCCTCCAATTTGTGGTGTTTTTGCTGCTGCACTGTGAGTTTGGTATTTGTTTCATGAAATACTAGGAGCTAAACTGGGACACAGTGCTGGAGGAGGTTCTGTCACGTGTGGTGGGTCAGGGTCTGCAAGAGAATGCACCAACAGGGTCCTATCTCTCACAGCTTGCCCCATTGCCCCCTTGTCCATATCAACCTGATTCTTCATTTTCCTCTGAAAACTCTCCATATAACAATATGCCTTTACATATAAGGGTCTGCTAGCTGCACCTTGTAAGTTACAAGCCATTTGGAATTCAATGGTAGATCCACATGGCCCTACCAGGGATGTTTTATCAAACACTTCCCCACCACTGCTCTAGACCCACTACTCAGCAGGCTCCAACTTACTGGCATCTCTGTTCTACACCATTTTCATGAAACTCAGTAAATCAAGGCACTGTCTGGTATACTCATGATGAGCAACAGGACATCCAATATTTCTCCAGTGCCACCTGGTCATAGGAATTTCAAAAATTTCATGGTATTTATCTAGCCATTTTTCAAGCATGAAGTTGGAGGCACTGTGGGTTTCAGTTCATTCAGCAAACATTAAATGGTGAGGAAGCTCATTTCAATGAAATCTCTGGAGAACTCTCACAGGCACAGCTTCCCAAAGAGTGGACAAAAGGTCACATTAGGCCAGGCCCATTGAGGTCTACAATGTGAGGTCCATGTGTGTTTTGACTCTCAACTATGGCTGCCATTTCTTTAAGAATAAAATCATGTGATATCCTTGCTGAGATTCCCAGGCCTCTGTGGAAATCCACCCGGGGCCTAGGTCTCAGTTTCGAAGAGTGACTTTCATGCGTGGCCTCTTAAAATCCCAACAAAATTCATGGCAATGCTTTTCTGAGTTCAGTTCCAAAACCCAGTCTCTAAGGGGAATCACACCAGAGTTCAAGCCCACGTGAACCAAGTCATTTTTTCCAATGCAACACAAATGACCAAAATTAAAACCAAAACACTCCCACATGGCCTTCATCTTATTCCATATAGTCAATCATCTTAACCTCTGGCTGGAGGTTTCCATGAGGGGCGCAGCCCAAGACAGTGTCCAAAATCAGCTCGTTTGCCCCTCATTTGCCTAAAGTCAGGGTAGCCTGGACACCATTTCTGTGAACCAGGAGTGAACAAATAAGCCTGCCGTTAATACTTCTTTGTTTCTCCAATTTGAAGCCTACTGATTTTAGGTATCGATTCTTTAGGTGATTTAGAGTCATGCGAAAACACAAGCACCTCTGCAGGGCTTAGAAGAACTCATTTGACCCAAAGAATCCCTATTGTCATTTGATGGAGTGCAGGAACCTAACAGAGGAAGGCAAGACACTTCATCCACAATGAATGATATTTTTTGCCATTTTGGTTTTGGAAGCTCACATGGGATCATTCTTAAGATCCATCAGGTGCTGAGAATCTAAGTCACAGCCACACACAGGTCCAAGAGGCTGATAAAGAGCCACAGGTGAGGCGCATTCATTTCCATTTGTAAACTGTTTTCTTCAGGCTTCACAAAGGTGTGGCCTGAGGCAAAGACCTTCCTGACATTCAGTGCAACACAACAATAAGTAAGCAAAAGGCCCAAAGCAGGGTTTCTGCACTGAGACTTTCCTGGTCACACTGATATCTGAGTTTTCTGAGATGCTCGCCATTCTCTTCAGCTATCCAGTACATGGCCATGTCACAGAGCTTGGAGGTGGTACATATTTTGGACACAAATCCATGAGCCTATTCTGGAGAGTGGCCAGAATTCATTAAGAAAACAACAACTTAGAAAGATAGCAGGTGTTGCACATTGATAAGACAAGCTGCAGTCCATTCATATATTGGGCAGGATGAATTATGGGAAGATTTATACTAGACAGGACACATCCATTAATGCATTCTCTTTTCTAATGTCTACAACAACGGACACAGTGGGATACACAGAAAGAGAAACACTCGCCATGTCAAATGACTTACTAGAAACTGTCCACTCCAAACCAAACAAAACGCCTTTCCAATCTATTCTCAGAACATGAGACAAAACAACAAACCCACACCCACTCCCACAAAGGCACCTCCTTCCCCCAAGTAGGTCTGTGACTATCCGGAGTGTCCTCTAACTGGTGGGCCATACTATGTTCCCCCGAAATGGCCTGTCTTCTCTCAGATCTTGTTTCCTTGACCAACTCTGTGAAGATGTCAGGAAAAAGTGGTTAGCCACTACCTGTTTTCTGAGGAAAGGTCCATCTTCAGAGCTCTCCTGGCATTTGGCCATCCTCACATCATTAGGTACCAAGAAAACTGAATCTGTCCTTGGTAAATCCAAACAAGTGAGCCCACTGGGACTGGGACTGGGACTGCCTCTGGGTGCCTGGCTTCTTGGATACCAAGTTCAGAGAGTTCCATCACCAAGGAAATGAGGTATGTCACATTCTTTGGAACTGAATGAGGTCACTGAATTGGCAACCATTTTGTCCTAACAGTTGCTTCCAAGGGTAACAAAAGATGGAGGTTGCCCCTACTTCCTGTGACACTTTCATAAGGTAGAATGTATATCACCATTGGCACCCGGGAACAGCTCTCCACTCAGCCCTGGTTTGGTCCATCTTCTGTACAATAAGAAGAGAGAGAGGCAGATTCAGACACATCCCTTCATCCTGACCAGGTTGTTTGCCATGGAAGATGACTTTTGCTCTCTCAGGTGCTTCATACCTGCCTACAACTTCTCCAGGTATCATTTGTGCATGGACATTTGAGGTTCTCATCAGGTGGAAGGTCCCCAACTTTCCTGTATTGTAAGAACCACTCTGTCTCTGCTCTTCTGTAAAATGATTGAGGGAACAGTGTATACTTGGGGTTAAAAACAGGTTTGATTTGGATTACGAGTGATTCTGTGTGATGAATAATGGTATTGGGAACCTGCAATATTTACAAGAATATAGAGGTGAAATATAAGTAGGAAAACAGAAATCTAGGTATGATTTGAAGCCCAGAAGGGTTTTGCCCTTGATTGGGATGCTTAGCTTTGAATGATGTTCTGCAAAGATGCCTCAGATAATTCGATATACAATGGCATAGGACCTTGTACATTGGATGATTGAATTTAGAAGAGAACATCCAGTCAAAAAGGGATATTCAGTAGGATTAGGAAGATAGTCGGTAGGTTTAGGAAGAAGAGTGAGTATAGGATTTGGACCAAAAGTTCTTTAGCAATAGACTTTCGGTTGTTGAGTGAATGTAAATGTCAGCACATATGAAGATTCAGTCACTATGTTGAACTGGGGAAAATATGTAGAAAAGCAGATATCAATAGAAACATTACGAAATCAGCCAAAGTATAAAGTGAGTGATAGAATTAGACATTTTCAACAGGGTTGAGTTTGAATATATAAATTAGGAAAGAAACAAATATGTAGTCACCAATAGGATTGACAATTGACAGCATTAGGCAACCTGGACATGGATGTTTTTAGAAATCCATGTTCACTTTCCATTTAGGCTTTGGTACAATCATAAGTGTGACCTTTCCATTTTTTGTCCAGAATATTACTGTGATAATGAGGTGACATGAGTATTTCTTTCACCATTTCTGGGAGCAATATATTGAAGATGTAAAATGAGAATCGGGGGTACAAAGAGGTGTACCCTGTTTCTAGGAACATAGAGAAAAAGCATGAATAGACCATACTGTGAATAAATAATATAACTTTTTTGAACTTTAAATAATGAATTGAACTGATATCTGAAAAATTAAAGGAAATCGTATATTGATATACAATCATTCATTCCAACCAGGTATATATGTAATGGAAATATTAGTGTTTTGGTTTATCATGAAGAGTGTGTGAGTTTTGCTTCAAAATGATTATGGAAATTCAAAATAATGTGTTTGGAAAGAAGTCTCATGAAAGGACCAGTCAAGAAACCCTGACAATACATGTGTTCTGAAGCAAGAAGTGGTGAAAGTTGAAACAAATGCTTATTAATTTGTGAACTTGTGGATGAAATGTATATCCTGTGATGTGCAAAAACTGAAGAAACAATAATGTACCAGTGTCGAATACAAATGAATGACAAATTACATATCATGTCCCATAGGAGTCTACTTGCATTGATGTTAGACTGGGTCAGTTACTGTAGAATAATTAGGATTTGTATGCACCATTCACTGAAGTTAGTTTTCAGTACTAGGAAACAAATATGTATTTCAGGTGGATGAATATTTCTGATTATAATCTTGTGAAAAGTGGATTATAAATCCACATACATGAACATGAATGAATTTAGAGAGTGTATATTAGACACATATATTTCATATTTTGAAAAATTTGGAGAGTATATCTATATCTATATCTGTATATATACACACACACACACAATACTCACAGACATTAAAAAGTACCAATATAAATGCCAATCGAAATTCATCAGTAAATATGTATCATCCACAAATGCAAAAATATTTATTTAACTGAACATGAGTTAATGTATAATGTTGTTCTACTAGGACGCTCTCCTATAGGTTGAATTTTCATTTCCAACAGCATTTAGGAGGAGTGAACTCTTCTCACAATTTGTATCTGCCAAGACAGCCACCTCACAAAAATGTACGTGTGATACCTGGTAGGATTCTATATATGCATATAAATATACATGTGTGAATAGGCTACAGAAAAGGGAAACAAGAATTCACATATTTGTTAAGTTTAAAAACACATGGAGAATATTTCAATTAAAATTTGACTAGATTTATAACTCCTACCTTATATAATGCGAATGTCAAGTCCAACTATACAACATGTCTCCTCTGAAGTGCTTGTATTTCCATTGTGTTGGGTTAATTTTCTCCATTATATTAAGATGAATAGTCTGAGACTACTAGGTATGGGTTAGTGTCAGGGATTCAGTATTTCGAATGGAAAATTGGAAAATGTATCCAATGTGTATGTAAATATATGCTGCACAAATATCCTCCCGCTCTCATCCAGAACAATGCCTTGACATTACCTTCACCCCAAGTAAGACACAATTAGAGGAGAAGAGTTACAAAATCAGTGAATACATATCTGGAATGGAAAATGCTCAGGAGTTCACAACCTTGGAGGTGGTAGAGGAGTTTCCAAAACTAAGGGACAGGGTAAACACTCCACAAACATGGAGCTCTGCTGGCCTAAAAACTTTTTAGAAACTGCCTCTGAGCTTCCACACTTGAAATATATGTTGTTTTCAGGAGATTTGGCTTCCTCTGTAGTGAGACCATCAAAGCTGGGTTTGCATCTATGTGACCTGGAGGACATGGTTTCTTATTTTCCAATGAACAAGATGAAGCAGTGCTGAATCCTCTCTTTGTAGGTAAACTGAGGCCACTGGAGACTAAGTGTCTCCCCGTGTGGACTGTGAAGCCATTTGGTCCTCTTCCACTTTTTGTGTTTTTTTTGCTGCTGCACTGTGAGTTTGGTATTTGTTTCAGGAAATACTAGGAGCTAAACTGGGACACAGTGCTGGAGGGAGTTCTGTCACCTGTGGTGGGTCAGGGTCTGCAAGAGAATGCACCAACTAGGCTCCTATCTCTCACAGCTTGCCCCATTGCCCCCTTGTCCATATCAACCTGATTCTTAATTTTCCTCTGAAAACTCTCCATATAACATGATGCCTTTACATATAAGGGTCTGTTGGCTGAACCATGTCAGTTACAAGCCATTTGGAATCCAATGGTAGATCCACATGGCCCTACCACGGATGTTTTATCAAACACCTCCCCACCACTGCTCTAGACCCACTACTCAGCAGGCTCCAAATTTCTGGCATCTCTGTTCTACACCATTTTCATGAAACTCAGTAAATCAACGCACTGTCTGGTATACTCATGATCAGCAACAGGACATCCAATGTTTCTCCAGTGCCACCTGGTCATAGGAATTTCAAAAATTTCATGGTATTTATCTAGCCATTTTTCAAGCATGAAGTTGGAGGCACTGTGGGTTTCAGTTCATTCAGCAAACATTAAATGGTGAGGAAGCTCATTTCAATGAAATCTCTGGAGAACTCTCACAGGCACGGCTTCCCAAAGAGCGGACAAAAGGTCACATTAGGCCAGGCCCATTGAGGTCTACAATGTGAGGTCCATGTGTGTTTTGACTCGCAACTATGGCTGCCATTTTTTTAAGAATAAAATCATGTGATATCCTTGCTGAGATTCCCAGGCCTCTGTGGAAATCCACCCGGGGCCTAGGTCTCAGTTTCCAAGAGCGACTTTCATGCGTGGCCTCCTAAAATCCCAACAAAATTCATGGCAATGCTTCTCTGAGTTCAGTTCCAAAATCCAGTCTCTAAGGGGAATCACACCAGAGTTCAAGCTCACGTGGACCCAGTCATTTTTTCCAATGCAACACAAATGACCAAAATTAAAACCAAAACACTCCCACATGGCCTTCATCTTATTCCATATAGTCAATCATCTTAACCTCTGGCTGGAGGTTTCCATGAGGGGCGCAGCCCAAGACAGTGTCCAAAATCAGCTCGTTTGCCTCTCATTTGCATAAAGTCAGGGTAGCCTGGACTCCGTTTCTCTGAAACAGGAGTGAACAAATAAGCCTGCCGTTAATACTTCTTTGTTTCTCAATTTGAGGCCTACTGATTTTAGGTATCGATTCTTTAGGTGATTTAGAGTCATGCGAAAACACAAGCACCTCTGCAGGGCTTTGAAGAACTCATTTGACCCAAAGAATCCCTATTGTCATTTGATGGAGTGCAGGAACCTAACAGAGGAAGGCAAGACACTTCATCCACAATGAATGATATTTTTTGCCATTTTGGTTTTGGAAGCTCAAATGGGATCATTCTTAAGATCCATCAGGTGCTGAGAATCTAAGTCACAGCCACACACAGGTCCAAGAGGCTGATAAAGAGCCACAGGTGAGGCCCATTCATTTCCATTTGAAAACTGTTTTCTTCAGGCTTCACAAAGGAGTGGCCTGAGGCAAAGACCTTCCTGACATTCAGTGCAACACAACAATAAGTAAGGAAAAGGCCCAAAGCAGGGTTTCTGCACTGAGACTTTCCTGGTCACACTGATATCTGAGTTTTTTGAGATGCTCGCCATTCTCTTCAGCTATCCAGTACATGGCCATGTCACAGAGCTTGGAGGTGGTACAAATTTTGGACACAAATCCATGAGCCTATTCTGGAGAGTGGCCAGAATTCAGGAAGAAAACAACAACTTAGAAAGATAGCAGGTGTTGCACATTGATAAGACAAGCTGCAGTCCATCCATATATTGGGCAGGATGAATTATGGGAAGATTTATACTAGACAGGACACATCCATTAATGCATTCTCTTTTCTAATGTCTACAACAACGGACACAGTGGGATACACAGAAAGAGAAACACTCGCCATGTCAAATGACTTACTAGAAACTGTCCACTCCAAACCAAACAAACCGCCTTTTCTAACTATTCTCAGAACATGAGAAATAACAACAAAACCACACCCACTCCCACAAAGGCACCTCCTTCCGCCAAGTACATCTGTGACTATCCAGAGTGTCCTCTGACTGGTGGGCCATACTATGTTCCCCTGAAATGGCCTGTCTTCTCTCAGATCTTGTTTCCTTGACCAACTCTGTGAAGATGTCAGGAAAAAGTGGTTAGCCACTACCTGTTTTCTCAGGAAAGGTCCATCTTCAGAGCTCTCCTGGCATTTGGCCATCCTCACATCATTAGGTACCAAGAAAACTGACACTGTCCTTGGTAAATCCAAACAAGTGAGCCCACTGGGACTGGGACTGGGACTGCCTCTGGGTGCCTGGCTTCTTGGATACCAAGTTCAGAGAGTTCCATCACCAAGGAAATGAGGTATGTCACATTCTTTGGAACTGAATGAGGTCACTGCCTTGGCAACCACTTTGTCCTAACAGTTGCTTCCAAGGGTAACATAAGATGGAGGTTGCCCCTACTTCCTGTGACACTTTCATAAGGTAGAATGTATATCACCATTGGCACCCGGGAACAGCTCTCCACTCAGCCCTGGTTTGGTCCATCTTCTGTACAATAAGAAGAGAGAGAGGCAGATTCAGACACATCCCTTCATCCTGACCAGGTTGTTTGCCATGGAAGATGACTTTTGCTCTCTCAGGTGCTTCATACCTGCCTACAAATTCTCCAGGTATCATTTGTGCATGGACATTTGAGGTTCTCATCAGGTGGAAGGTCCCCAACTTTCCTGTATTGTAAGAACCACTCTGTCCCTGCTCTTCTGTAAAATGATTGAGGGAACAGTGTATACTTGGGGTTAAAAACAGGTTTGATTTGGGTTACGAGTGATTCTGTGTGATGAATAATGGTATTGGGAACCTGCAATATTTACAAGAATATAGAGGTGAAATATAAGTAGGAAAACAGAAATCTAGGTATGATTTGAAGCCCAGAAGGGTTTTGCCCTTGATTGGGATACTTAGCTTTGAATGATGTAATGCAAAGATGCCTCAGATAATTCGATATACAATGGCATAGGACCTTGTACATTGGATGATTGAATTTAGAGAGAACATCCAGTCAAAAAGGGATATTCAATAGGATTAGGAAGATAGTCGGTAGGTTTAGGAAGAAGAGTGAGTATAGAATTTGGACCAAAAGTTCTTTAGCAATAGACTTTCGGTTGTTGAGTGAATGTAAATGTCAGCACATATGAAGAGTCAGTCACTATGCTGAACTGGGGAAAATATGTAGAAAAGCAGATATCAATAGAAATATTACGAAATCAGGCAAAGTATAAAGTGAGTGATAGAATTAGACATTTTCAACAGGGTTGAGTTTGAATATATAAATTAGGAAAAAAACAAATATGTAGTCATCAATAGGATTGACAATTGACAGCATTAGGCAACCTGGACATGGATGTTTT
Organism: Callospermophilus lateralis; assembly: GCF_048772815.1. Taxonomy (NCBI): domain Eukaryota; kingdom Metazoa; phylum Chordata; class Mammalia; order Rodentia; family Sciuridae; genus Callospermophilus; species Callospermophilus lateralis. The sequence goes on along the minus strand of NW_027513003.1, from coordinate 134,308 downwards.
TAGAAATCCATGTTCACTTTCCCTTTAGGCTTTGGTACAATCATAAGTGTGACCTTTCCATTTTTTGTCCAGAATATTACTGTGATAATGAGGTGACATGAGTATTTCTTTCACCATTTCTGGGAGCAATATATTGAAGATGTAAAATGAGTATCGGGGTTACAAAGAGGTGTACCCTGTTTCTAGGAATATAGAGAAAAAGCATGAATAGACCATACTGTGAATAAATAATATAACTTTTTTGAACTTTAAATAATGAACTGAACTGATATCTGAAAAATTAAAGAAAATCGTATATTGATATACAATCATTCATTCCAACCAGGTATATATGTAATGGAAATACTTGTGTTTTGGTTTATCATGAAGAGTGTGTGAGTTTTGCTTCAAAATTATTATGGAAATTCAAAATAATGTGTTTGGAAAGAAGTCTCATGAAAAGACCAATCAAGAAACCCTGACAATACATGTGTTCTGAAGCAAGAAGTGGTGAAAGTTGAAACAAATGCTTATTAATTTGTGAACTTGTGGATGAAATGTATATCCTGTGATGTGCAAAAACTGAAGAAACAATAATGTACCAGTGTCGAATACAAATGAATGACAAATTACATATCATGTCCCATAGGAGTCTACTTGCATTGATGTTAGACTGGGTCAGTTACTGTAGAATAATTAGGATTTGTATGCACCATTCACTGAAGTTAGTTTTCAGTACTAGGAAACAAATATGTATTTCAGGTGGATGAATATTTCTGATTATCATCTTGTGAAAAGTGGATTATAAATCCACATACATGAACATGAATGAATTTAGAGAGTGTATATTAGACACATATATTTCATATTTTGAAAAATTTGGAGAGTATATCTATATCTATATCTATATCTATACACACACACACACACACACACACACACACACACAACTCACAGACATAAAAAAGTACCAATATAAATGCCAATCGAAATTCATCAGTAAATATGTATCATCCACAAATGCAAAAATATTTATTTTACTGAACATGAGCTAATGTATAATGTTGTTCTACTAGGACGCTCTCCTATAAGTTGAATTTTCATTTCCAACAGCATTTAGGAGGAGTGAACTCTTCTCACAATTTGTATCTGCCAAGACAGCCACCTCACAAAAATGTACGTGTGATACCTGGTAGGATTCTATATATGCATATAAATATACATGTGTGAATAGACTGCAGAAAAAGGAAACAAGAATTCACATATTTGTTAAGTTTAAAACACATGGAGAATATTTCAAATAAATTTGACTAGATTTATAACTCCTACCTTATATAATGCAAATGTCAAGTCCAACTATACAACATGTCTCCTCTGAAGTACTTGTATTTCTAATGTGTTGGGTTAATTTTCTCCATTATATTAGGATGAATAGTCTGAGTCTACTAGGTATGGGTTAGTGTCAGGGATTCAGTATTTCGAATGGAAAATTGGAAAATGAATCCAATGTGTATGTAAATATATGCTGCACAAATATCCTCCCGCTCTCATCCAGAACAATGCCTTGACATTACCTTCACCCCAAGTAAGACACAATTAGAGGAGAAGAGTTACAAAATCAGTGAATACATATCTGGAATGGAAAATGCTCAGGAGTTCACAACCTTGGAGGTGGTAGAGGAGTTTCCAAAACTAAGGGACAGGGTTAACACTCCACAAACATGGAGCTCTGCTGGCCTAAAAACTTTTTGAGGAACTGCCTCTGAGCTTCCACACTTGAAATATATGTTGTTTTCAGGAGATTTGGCTTCCTCTGTAGTGAGAACATCAAAGCTGGGTGTGCATCTATGTGACCTGGAGGACATGGTTTCTTATTTTCCAATGAACAGGATGAAGCAGTGCTGAATCCTCTCTTTGTAGGTAAACTGAGGCCACTGGGGACTAAGTGTCTCCCCGTGTGGACTGTGAAGCCATTTGGTCCTCTTCCACTTTTTGTGGTGTTTTTGCTGCTGCACTGTGAGTTTGGTATTTGTTTCACGAAATACTAGGAGCTTAACTGGGACACAGTGCTGGAGGGAGTTCTGTCACGTGTGGTGGGTCAGGGTCTGCAAGAGAATGCACCAACTAGGCTCCTATCTCTCACAGCTTGCCCCATTGCCCCCTTGTCCATATCAACCTGATTCTTAAGTTTCCTCTGAAAACTCTCCATATAACAAGATGCCTTTACATATAAGGGTCTGTTGGCTGCACCATGTCAGTTACAAGCCATTTGGAATCCAATGGTAGATCCACATTGCCCTACCACGGATTTTTTATCAAACACCTCCCCACCACTGCTCTAGACCCACTACTCAGCAGGCTCCAAATTTTTGGCATCTCTGTTCTACACCATTTTCATGAAACTCAGTAAATCAACGCACTGTCTGGTATACTCATGATCAGCAACAGGACATCCAATGTTTCTCCAGTGCCACCTGGTCATAGGAATTTCAAAAATTTCATGGTATTTATCTAGCCATTTTTCAAGCATGAAGTTGGAGGCACTGTGGGTTCAGTTCATTCAGCAAACATTAAATGGTGAGGAAGCTCATTTCAATGAAATCTCTGGAGAACTCTCACAGGCACGGCTTCCCAAAGAGTGGACAAAAGGTCACATTAGGCCAGGCCCATTGAGGTCTACAATGTGAGGTCCATGTGTGTTTTGACTCTCAACTATGGCTGCCATTTCTTTAAGAATAAAATCATGTGATATCCTTGCTGAGATTCCCAGGCCTCTGTGGAAATCCACCCGGGGCCTAGGTCTCAGTTTCCAAGAGCGACTTTCATGCGTGGCCTCTTAAAATCAAAACAAAATTCATGGCAATGCTTCTCTGAGTTCAGTTCCAAAACCCAGTCTCTAAGGGGAATCACACCAGAGTTCAAGCCCACGTGGACCCAGTCATTTTTTCCAATGCCACACAAATGACCAAAATTAAAACCAAAACACTCCCACATGGCCCTCATCTTATTTCATATAGTCAATCATCTTAACCTCTGGCTGGAGGTTTCCATGAGGGGCGCAGCCCAAGACAGTGTCCAAAATCAGCTCGTTTGCCCCTCATTTGTCTAAAGTCAGGGTAGCCTGGACACCGTTTCTGTGAACCAGGAGTGAACAAATAATCCTGCCGTTAATACTTCTGTGTTTCTCCAATTTGAGGCCTACTGATTTTAGGTATCGATTCTTTAGGTGATTTAGAGTCATGTGAAAACACAAGGACCTCTGCAGGGCTTTGAAGAACTCATTTGACCCAAAGAATCCCTATTGTCATTTGATGGAGTGCAGGAACCTAACAGAGGAAGGCAAGAGACTTCATCCACAATGAATGAAATTTTTTGCCATTTTGGTTTTGGAAGCTCACATGGGATCATTCTTAAGATCCATCAGGTGCTGAGAATCTAAGTCACAGCCACACACAGGCCCAAGAGGCTGATAAAGACACATCCGTTTCCAAAGCAATTAAGCAAAGAGCCACAGGTGAGGCCCATTCATTTCCATTTGAAAACTGTTTTCTTCAGGCTTCACAAAGGGGTGGCCTGAGGCAAAGACCTTCCTGACATTCAGTGCAACACAACAATAAGTAAGCAAAAGGCCCAAAGCAGGGTTTCTGCACTGAGACTTTCCTGGTCACACTGATATCTGAGTTTTCTGAGATGCTCGCCATTCTCTTCAGCTATCCAGTACATGGCCATGTCACAGAGCTTGGAGGTGGTACATATTTTGGACACAAATCCATGAGCCTATTCTGGAGAGTGGCCAGAATTCAGGAAGAAAACTACAACTTAGAAAGATAGCAGGTGTTGCACATCGATAAGACAAGCTGCAGTCCATTCATATATTGGGCATGGGAAGATTTATACTAGACAGGACACATCCATTAATGCATTCTCTTTTCTAATGTCTACAACAACGGACACAGTGGGATACACAGAAACAGAAACACTCGCCGTGTCAAATGACTTACTAGAAACTGTCCACTCCAAACCAAACAAACCGCCTTTTCTATCTATTCTCAGAACATGAGACAAAACAACAAACCCACACCCACTCCCACAAAGGCACCTCCTTCCCCCAAGTAGGTCTGTGACTATCCGGAGTGTCCTCTGACTGGTGGGCCATACTATGTTCCCCCGAAATGGCCTGTCTTCTCTCAGATCTTGTTTCCTTGACCAACTCTGTGAAGATGTCAGGAAAAAGTGGTTAGCCACTACCTGTTTTCTCAGGAAAGGTCCATCTTCAGAGCTCTCCTAGCATTTGGCCATCCTCACATCATTAGGTACCAAGAAAACTGACTCTGTCCTTGGTAAATCCAAACAAGTGAGCCCACTGGGACTGGGACTGCGACTGCCTCTAGGTGCCTGGCTTCTTGGATACCAAGTTCAGAGAGTTCCATCACCAAGGAAATGAGGTATGTCACATTCTTTGGAACTGAATGAGGTCACTGCCTTGGCAACCACTTTGTCCTAACAGTTGCTTCCAAGGGTTACATAAGATGGAGGTTGCCCCTACTTCCTGTGACACTTTCATAAGGTAGAATGTATATCACCATTGGCACCCGGGAACAGCTCTCCACTCAGCCCTGGTTCGGTCCATCTTCTGTACAATAAGAAGAGAGAGAGGCAGATTCAGACACATCCCTTCATCCTGACCAGGTTGTTTGCCATGGAAGATGACTTTTGCTCTATCAGGTGCTTCATACCTGCCTACAACTTCTCCAGGTATCATTTGTGCATGGACATTTGAGGTTCTCATCAGGTGGAAGGTCCCCAACTTTCCTGTATTGTAAGAACCACTCTGTCCCTGCTCTTCTGTAAAATGATTGAGGGAACAGTGTATACTTGGGGTTAAAAACAGGTTTGATTTGGGTTACGAGTGATTCTGTGTGATGAATAATGGTATTGGGAACCTGCAATATTTACAAGAATATAGAGGTGAAATATAAGTAGGACAACAGAAATCTAGGTATGATTTGAAGCCCAGAAGGGTTTTGCCCTTGATTGGGATACTTAGCTTTGAATGATGTTCTGCAAAGATGCCTCAGATAATTCGATATACAATGGCATAGGACCTTGTACATTGGATGATTGAATTTAGAAGAGAACATCCAGTCCAAAAGGGATATTCAGTAGGATTAGGAAGATAGTCGGTAGGTTTAGGAAGAAGAGTGAGTATAGGATTTGGACCAAAAGTTCTTTAGCAATAGACGTTCTGTTGTTGAGTGAATGTAAATGTCAGCACATATGAAGAGTCAGTCACTATGTTGAACTGGGGAAAATATGTAGAAAAGCAGATATCAATAGAAATATTACGAAATCAGGCAAAGTATACAGTGAGTGATAGAATTAGACATTTTCAACAGGGTTGAGTTTGAATATATAAATTAGGAAAAAAACAAATATGTAGTCACCAATAGGATTGACAATTGACAGCATTAGGCAACCTGGACATGGATGTTTTTAGAAATCCATGTTCACTTTCCATTTAGGCTTTGGTACAATCATAAGTGTGACCTTTCCATTTTTTGTCCAGAATATTACTGTGATAATGAGGTGACATGAGTATTTCTTTCACCATTTCTGGGAGCAATATATTGAAGATGTAAAATGAGAATCGGGGGTACAAAGAGGTGTACCCTGTTTCTAGGAACATAGAGAAAAAGCATGAATAGACCATACAGTGAATAAAAAAATATAAATTTTTTGACCTTTACATAATGAATTGAACTGATATCTAAAAAATTAAGGGAATCGTATATTGATATACAATCATTCATTCCAACCAGGTATATATGTAATGGAAATATTTGTGTTTAGGTTTATCATGAAGAGTGTGTGAGTTTTGCTTCAAAATGATTATGGAAATTCAAAATAATGTGTTTGGAAAGAAGTCTCATGAAAGGACCAGTCAAGAAACCCTGACAATACATGTGTTCTGAAGCAAGAAGTGGTGAAAGTTGAAACAAATGCTTATTAATTTGTGAACTTGTGGATGAAATGTATATCCTGTGATGTGCAAAAACTGAAGAAACAATAATGTACCAGTGTCGAATACAAATGAATGACAAATTACATATCATGTCCCATAGGAGTCTACTTGCATTGATGTTAGACTGGGTCAGTTACTGTAGAATAATTAGGATTTGTATGCACCATTCACTGAAGTTAGTTTTCAGTACTAGGAAACAAATATGTATTTCAGGTGGATGAATATTTCTGATTATCATCTTGTGAAAAGTGGATTATAAATCCACATACATGAACATGAATTAATTTAGAGAGTGTATATTAGACACATATATTTCATATTTTGAAAAATTTGGAGAGTATATCTATATCTATATCTATATCTATACACACACACACACTCACACACACACACACACACACACACACACACAACTCACAGACATTAAAATGTACCAATATAAATGCCAATCGAAATTCATCAGTAAATATGTATCATCCACAAATGCAAAAATATTTATTTTACTGAACATGAGCTAATGTATAATGTTGTTCTACTAGGACGCTCTCCTATAAGTTGAATTTTCATTTCCAACAGCATTTAGGAGGAGTGAACTCTTCTCACAATTTGTATCTGCCAAGACAGCCACCTCACAAAAATGTACGTGTGATACCTGGTAGGATTCTATATATGCATATAAATATACATGTGTGAATAGACTACAGAAAAAGGAAACCAAAATTCACATATTTGTTAAGTTTAAAACACATGGAGAATATTTCAAATAAATTTGACTAGATTTATAACTCCTACCTTATATAATGCAAATGTCAAGTCCAACTATACAACATGTCTCCTCTGAAGTACTTGTATTTCTACTGTGTTGGGTTAATTTTCTCCATTATATTAGGATGAATAGTCTGAGTCTACCAGGTATGGGTTAGTGTCAGGGATTCAGTATTTCGAATGGAAAATTGGAAAATGAATCCAATGTGTATGTAAATATATGCTGCACAAATATCCTCCCGCTCTCATCCAGAACAATGCCTTGACATTACCTTCACCCCAAGTAAGACACAATTAGAGGAGAAGAGTTACAAAATCAGTGAATACATATCTGGAATGGAAAATGCTCAGGAGTTCACAACCTTGGAGGTGGTAGAGGAGTTTCCAAAACTAAGGGACAGGGTAAACACTCCACAAACATGGAGGTCTGCTGGCCTAAAAACTTTTTGAGAAACTGCCTCTGAGCTTCCACACTTGAAATATATGTTGTTTTCAGGAGATTTGGCTTCCTCTGTAGTGAGAACATCAAAGCTGGGTCTGCATCTATGTGACCTGGAGGACATGGTTTCTTATTTTCCAATTAACAAGATGAAGCAGTGCTGAATCCTCTCTTTGCAGGTAAACTGAAGCCACTGGGGACTAAGTGTCTCCCCGTGTGGACTGTGAAGCCATTTGGTCCTCTTCCACTTTTTGTGGTGTTTTTGCTGCTGCACTGTGAGTTTGGTATTTGTTTCACGAAATACTAGGAGCTAACCTGGGACACAGTGCTGGAGGGAGTTCTGTCACGTGTGGTGGGTCAGGGTCTGCAAGAGAATGCACCAACTAGGCTCCTATCTCTCACAGCTTGCCCCATTGCCCCCTTGTCCATATCAACCAGATTCTTAATTTTCCTCTGAAAACTCTCCATATAACAAGATGCCTTTACATATAAGGGTCTGTTGGCTGCACCATGTCAGTTACAAGCCATTTGGAATCCAATGGTAGATCCACATGGCCCTACCACGGATGTTTGATCAAAGACCTCCCCACCACTGCTCTAGACCCACTACTCAGCAGGCTCCAAAATTCTGGCATCTCTGTTCTACACCATTTTCATGAAACTCAGTAAATCAACGCACTGTCTGGTATACTCATGATCAGCAACAGGACATCCAATGTTTCTCCAGTGCCACCTGGTCATAGGAATTTCAAAAATTTCATGGTATTTATCTAGCCATTTTTCAAGCATGAAGTTGGAGGCACTGTGGGTTTCAGTTCATTCAGCAAACATTAAATGGTGAGGAAGCTCATTTCAATGAAATCTCTGGAGAACTCTCACAGGCATGGCTTCCCAAAGAGTGGACAAAAGGTCACATTAGGCCAGGCCCATTGAGGTCTACAATGTGAGGTCCATGTGTGTTTTGACTCTCAACTATGGCTGCCATTTCTTTAAGAATAAAATCATGTGATATCCTTGCTGAGATTTCCAGGCCTCTGTGGAAATCCACCCGGGGCCTAGGTCTCAGTTTCCAAGAGCGACTTTCATGCGTGGCCTCTTAAAATCAAAACAAAATTCATGGCAATGCTTCTCTGAGTTCAGTTCCAAATACCCAGTCTCTAAGGGGAATCACACCAGAGTTCAAGCCCACGTGGACCCAGTCATTTTTTCCAATGCCACACAAATGACCAAAATTAAAACCAAAACACTCCCACATGGCCCTCATCTTATTTCATATAGTCAATCATCTTAACCTCTGGCTGGAGGTTTCCATGAGGGGCGCAGCCCAAGACAGTGTCCAAAATCAGCTCGTTTGCCCCTCATTTGTCTAAAGTCAGGGTAGGCTGGACACCGTTTCTGTGAACCAGGAGTGAACAAATAAGCCTGCCATTAATACTTCTGTGTTTCTCCCATTTGAGGCCTACTGATTTTAGGTATCGATTCTTTAGGTGATTTAGAGTCATGCGAAAACACAAGCACCTCTGCAGGGCTTTGAAGAACTCATTTGACCCAAAGAATCCCTATTGTCATTTGATGGAGTGCAGGAACCTAACAGAGGAAGGCAAGAGACTTCATCCACAATGAATGAAATTTTTTGCCATTTTGGTTTTGGAAGCTCACATGGGATCATTCTTAAGATCCATCAGGTGCTGAGAATCTAAGTCACAGTCACACACAGGCCCAAGGGGCTGATAAAGACACATCCCTTTCCAAAGCAATTAAGCAAAGAGCCACAGGTGAGGCCCATTCATTTCCATTTGAAAACTGTTTTCTTCAGGCTTCACAAAGGGGTGGCCTGAGGCAAAGACCTTCCTGACATTCAGTGCAACACAACAATAAGTAAGCAAAAGGCCCAAAGCAGGGTTTCTGCACTGAGACTTTCCTGGTCACACTGATATCTGAGTTTTCTGAGATGCTCGCCATTCTCTTCAGCTATCCAGTACATGGCCATGTCACAGAGCTTGGAGGTGGTACATATTTTGGACACAAATCCATGAGCCTATTCTGGAGAGTGGCCAGAATTCAGGAAGAAAACTACAACTTAGAAAGATAGCAGGTGTTGCACATCGATAAGACAAGCTGCAGTCCATTCATATATTGGGCATGGGAAGATTTATACTAGACAGGACACATCCATTAATGCATTCTCTTTTCTAATGTCTACAACAACGGACACAGTGGGATACACAGAAACAGAAACACTCGCCGTGTCAAATGACTTACTAGAAACTGTCCACTCCAAACCAAACAAACCGCCTTTTCTATCTATTCTCAGAACATGAGACAAAACAACAAACCCACACCCACTCCCACAAAGGCACCTCCTTCCCCCAAGTAGGTCTGTGACTATCCGGAGTGTCCTCTGACTGGTGGGCCATACTATGTTCCCCCGAAATGGCCTGTCTTCTCTCAGATCTTGTTTCCTTGACCAACTCTGTGAAGATGTCAGGAAAAAGTGGTTAGCCACTACCTGTTTTCTCAGGAAAGGTCCATCTTCAGAGCTCTCCTAGCATTTGGCCATCCTCACATCATTAGGTACCAAGAAAACTGACTCTGTCCTTGGTAAATCCAAACAAGTGAGCCCACTGGGACTGGGACTGCGACTGCCTCTAGGTGCCTGGCTTCTTGGATACCAAGTTCAGAGAGTTCCATCACCAAGGAAATGAGGTATGTCACATTCTTTGGAACTGAATGAGGTCACTGCCTTGGCAACCACATTGTCCTAACAGTTGCTTCCAAGGGTTACATAAGATGGAGGTTGCCCCTACTTCCTGTGACACTTTCATAAGGTAGAATGTATATCACCATTGGCACCCGGGAACAGCTCTCCACTCAGCCCTGGTTCGGTCCATCTTCTGTACAATAAGAAGAGAGAGAGGCAGATTCAGACACATCCCTTCATCCTGACCAGGTTGTTTGCCATGGAAGATGACTTTTGCTCTATCAGGTGCTTCATACCTGCCTACAACTTCTCCAGGTATCATTTGTGCATGGACATTTGAGGTTCTCATCAGGTGGAAGGTCCCCAACTTTCCTGTATTGTAAGAACCACTCTGTCCCTGCTCTTCTGTAAAATGATTGAGGGAACAGTGTATACTTGGGGTTAAAAACAGGTTTGATTTGGGTTACGAGTGATTCTGTGTGATGAATAATGGTATTGGGAACCTGCAATATTTACAAGAATATAGAGGTGAAATATAAGTAGGACAACAGAAATCTAGGTATGATTTGAAGCCCAGAAGGGTTTTGCCCTTGATTGGGATACTTAGCTTTGAATGATGTTCTGCAAAGATGCCTCAGATAATTCGATATACAATGGCATAGGACCTTGTACATTGGATGATTGAATTTAGAAGAGAACATCCAGTCCAAAAGGGATATTCAGTAGGATTAGGAAGATAGTCGGTAGGTTTAGGAAGAAGAGTGAGTATAGGATTTGGACCAAAAGTTCTTTAGCAATAGACGTTCTGTTGTTGAGTGAATGTAAATGTCAGCACATATGAAGAGTCAGTCACTATGTTGAACTGGGGAAAATATGTAGAAAAGCAGATATCAATAGAAATATTACGAAATCAGGCAAAGTATACAGTGAGTGATAGAATTAGACATTTTCAACAGGGTTGAGTTTGAATATATAAATTAGGAAAAAAACAAATATGTAGTCACCAATAGGATTGACAATTGACAGCATTAGGCAACCTGGACATGGATGTTTTTAGAAATCCATGTTCACTTTCCATTTAGGCTTTGGTACAATCATAAGTGTGACCTTTCCATTTTTTGTCCAGAATATTACTGTGATAATGAGGTGACATGAGTATTTCTTTCACCATTTCTGGGAGCAATATATTGAAGATGTAAAATGAGAATCGGGGGTACAAAGAGGTGTACCCTGTTTCTAGGAACATAGAGAAAAAGCATGAATAGACCATACAGTGAATAAAAAAATATAAATTTTTTGACCTTTACATAATGAATTGAACTGATATCTAAAAAATTAAGGGAATCGTATATTGATATACAATCATTCATTCCAACCAGGTATATATGTAATGGAAATATTTGTGTTTAGGTTTATCATGAAGAGTGTGTGAGTTTTGCTTCAAAATGATTATGGAAATTCAAAATAATGTGTTTGGAAAGAAGTCTCATGAAAGGACCAGTCAAGAAACCCTGACAATACATGTGTTCTGAAGCAAGAAGTGGTGAAAGTTGAAACAAATGCTTATTAATTTGTGAACTTGTGGATGAAATGTATATCCTGTGATGTGCAAAAACTGAAGAAACAATAATGTACCAGTGTCGAATACAAATGAATGACAAATTACATATCATGTCCCATAGGAGTCTACTTGCATTGATGTTAGACTGGGTCAGTTACTGTAGAATAATTAGGATTTGTATGCACCATTCACTGAAGTTAGTTTTCAGTACTAGGAAACAAATATGTATTTCAGGTGGATGAATATTTCTGATTATCATCTTGTGAAAAGTGGATTATAAATCCACATACATGAACATGAATTAATTTAGAGAGTGTATATTAGACACATATATTTCATATTTTGAAAAATTTGGAGAGTATATCTATATCTATATCTATATCTATACACACACACACACTCACACACACACACACACACACACACACACAACTCACAGACATTAAAATGTACCAATATAAATGCCAATCGAAATTCATCAGTAAATATGTATCATCCACAAATGCAAAAATATTTATTTTACTGAACATGAGCTAATGTATAATGTTGTTCTACTAGGACGCTCTCCTATAAGTTGAATTTTCATTTCCAACAGCATTTAGGAGGAGTGAACTCTTCTCACAATTTGTATCTGCCAAGACAGCCACCTCACAAAAATGTACGTGTGATACCTGGTAGGATTCTATATATGCATATAAATATACATGTGTGAATAGACTACAGAAAAAGGAAACCAAAATTCACATATTTGTTAAGTTTAAAACACATGGAGAATATTTCAAATAAATTTGACTAGATTTATAACTCCTACCTTATATAATGCAAATGTCAAGTCCAACTATACAACATGTCTCCTCTGAAGTACTTGTATTTCTACTGTGTTGGGTTAATTTTCTCCATTATATTAGGATGAATAGTCTGAGTCTACCAGGTATGGGTTAGTGTCAGGGATTCAGTATTTCGAATGGAAAATTGGAAAATGAATCCAATGTGTATGTAAATATATGCTGCACAAATATCCTCCCGCTCTCATCCAGAACAATGCCTTGACATTACCTTCACCCCAAGTAAGACACAATTAGAGGAGAAGAGTTACAAAATCAGTGAATACATATCTGGAATGGAAAATGCTCAGGAGTTCACAACCTTGGAGGTGGTAGAGGAGTTTCCAAAACTAAGGGACAGGGTAAACACTCCACAAACATGGAGGTCTGCTGGCCTAAAAACTTTTTGAGAAACTGCCTCTGAGCTTTCACACTTGAAATATATGTTGTTTTCAGGAGATTTGGCTTCCTCTGTAGTGAGAACATCAAAGCTGGGTCTGCATCTATGTGACCTGGAGGACATGGTTTCTTATTTTCCAATTAACAAGATGAAGCAGTGCTGAATCCTCTCTTTGCAGGTAAACTGAAGCCACTGGGGACTAAGTGTCTCCCCGTGTGGACTGTGAAGCCATTTGGTCCTCTTCCACTTTTTGTGGTGTTTTTGCTGCTGCACTGTGAGTTTGGTATTTGTTTCACGAAATACTAGGAGCTAACCTGGGACACAGTGCTGGAGGGAGTTCTGTCACGTGTGGTGGGTCAGGGTCTGCAAGAGAATGCACCAACTAGGCTCCTATCTCTCACAGCTTGCCCCATTGCCCCCTTGTCCATATCAACCAGATTCTTAATTTTCCTCTGAAAACTCTCCATATAACAAGATGCCTTTACATATAAGGGTCTGTTGGCTGCACCATGTCAGTTACAAGCCATTTGGAATCCAATGGTAGATCCACATGGCCCTACCACGGATGTTTGATCAAAGACCTCCCCACCACTGCTCTAGACCCACTACTCAGCAGGCTCCAAAATTCTGGCATCTCTGTTCTACACCATTTTCATGAAACTCAGTAAATCAACGCACTGTCTGGTATACTCATGATCAGCAACAGGACATCCAATGTTTCTCCAGTGCCACCTGGTCATAGGAATTTCAAAAATTTCATGGTATTTATCTAGCCATTTTTCAAGCATGAAGTTGGAGGCACTGTGGGTTTCAGTTCATTCAGCAAACATTAAATGGTGAGGAAGCTCATTTCAATGAAATCTCTGGAGAACTCTCACAGGCATGGCTTCCCAAAGAGTGGACAAAAGGTCACATTAGGCCAGGCCCATTGAGGTCTACAATGTGAGGTCCATGTGTGTTTTGACTCTCAACTATGGCTGCCATTTCTTTAAGAATAAAATCATGTGATATCCTTGCTGAGATTTCCAGGCCTCTGTGGAAATCCACCCGGGGCCTAGGTCTCAGTTTCCAAGAGCGACTTTCATGCGTGGCCTCTTAAAATCAAAACAAAATTCATGGCAATGCTTCTCTGAGTTCAGTTCCAAATACCCAGTCTCTAAGGGGAATCACACCAGAGTTCAAGCCCACGTGGACCCAGTCATTTTTTCCAATGCCACACAAATGACCAAAATTAAAACCAAAACACTCCCACATGGCCCTCATCTTATTTCATATAGTCAATCATCTTAACCTCTGGCTGGAGGTTTCCATGAGGGGCGCAGCCCAAGACAGTGTCCAAAATCAGCTCGTTTGCCCCTCATTTGTCTAAAGTCAGGGTAGGCTGGACACCGTTTCTGTGAACCAGGAGTGAACAAATAAGCCTGCCATTAATACTTCTGTGTTTCTCCCATTTGAGGCCTACTGATTTTAGGTATCGATTCTTTAGGTGATTTAGAGTCATGCGAAAACACAAGCACCTCTGCAGGGCTTTGAAGAACTCATTTGACCCAAAGAATCCCTATTGTCATTTGATGGAGTGCAGGAACCTAACAGAGGAAGGCAAGAGACTTCATCCACAATGAATGAAATTTTTTGCCATTTTGGTTTTGGAAGCTCACATGGGATCATTCTTAAGATCCATCAGGTGCTGAGAATCTAAGTCACAGTCACACACAGGCCCAAGGGGCTGATAAAGACACATCCCTTTCCAAAGCAATTAAGCAAAGAGCCACAGGTGAGGCCCATTCATTTCCATTTGAAAACTGTTTTCTTCAGGCTTCACAAAGGGGTGGCCTGAGGCAAAGACCTTCCTGACATTCAGTGCAACACAACAATAAGTAAGCAAAAGGCCCAAAGCAGGGTTTCTGCACTGAGACTTTCCTGGTCACACTGATATCTGAGTTTTCTGAGATGCTCGCCATTCTCTTCAGCTATCCAGTACATGGCCATGTCACAGAGCTTGGAGGTGGTACATATTTTGGACACAAATCCATGAGCCTATTCTGGAGAGTGGCCAGAATTCAGGAAGAAAACAACAACTTAGAAAGATAGCAGGTGTTGCACATCGATAAGACAAGCTGCAGTCCATTCATATATTGGGCAGGATGAATTATGGGATGATTTATACTAGACAGGACACATCCATTAATGCATTCTCTTTTCTAATGTCTACAACAACGGACACAGTGTGATACACAGAAACAGAAAAACTCGCCGTGTCAAATGACTTACTAGAAACTGTCCACTCCAAACCAAACAAAACGCCTTTCCTATCTATTCTCAGAACATGAGACAAAACAACAAACCCACACCCACTCCCACAAAGGCACCTCCTGCCCCCAAGTAGGTCTGTGACTATCCGGAGTGTCCTCTGACTGGTGGGCCATACTATGTTCCCCCGAAATGGCCTGTCTTCTCTCAGATCTTGTTTCCTTGACCAACTCTGTGAAGATGTCAGGAAAAAGTGGTTAGCCACTACCTGTTTTCTCAGGAAAGGTCCATCTTCAGAGCTCTCCTGGCATTTGGCCATCCCCACATCATTAGGTACCAAGAAAACTGACCCTGTCCTTGGTAAATCCAAACAAGTGAGCCCACTGGGACTGGGACTGCGACTGCGTCTGGGTGCCTGGCTTCTTGGATACCAAGTTCAGAGAGTTCCATCACCAAGGAAATGAGGTATGTCACATTCTTTGGAACTGAATGAGGTCACTGCCTTGGCAACCACTTTGTCCTAACAGTTGCTTCAAAGGGTAACATAAAATGGAGGTTGCCCCCGCTTCCTGTGACACTTTCATAAGGTAGAATGTATATCACCATTGGCACCCGGGAACAGCTCTCCACTCAGGCCTGGTTTGGTCCATCTTCTCTACAATAAGAAGAGAGAGATTCAGATTCAGAAACATCCCTTCATCCTGACCAGGTTGTTTGCCATGGAAGATGACTTTTGCTCTCTCAGGTGCTTCATACCTGCCTACAACTTCTCCAGGTATCATTTGTGCATGGACATTTGAGGTTCTCATCAGGTGGAAGGTCCCCAACTTTCCTGTGTTGTAAGAACCACTCTGTCCCTGCTCTTCTGTAAAATGATTGAGGGAACAGTGTATACTTGGGGTTAAAAACAGGTTTGATTTGGGTTACGAGTGATTCTGTGTGATGAATAATGGTATTGGGAACCTGCAATATTTACAAGAATATAGAGGTGAAATATAAGTGGGAAAACAGAAATCTAGGTATGATTTGAAGCCCAGAAGGGTTTTGCCCTTGATTGGGATACTTAGCTTTGAATGATGTTCTGCAAAGATGCCTCAGATAATTCGATATACAATGGCATAGGACCTTGTACATTGGATGATTGAATTTAGAAGAGAACATCCAGTCCAAAAGGGATATTCAGTAGGATTAGGAAGATAGTCTGTAGGTTTAGGAAGAAGAGTGAGTATAGGATTTGGACCAAAAGTTCTTTAGCAATAGACGTTCGGTTGTTGAGTGAATGTAAATGTCAGCACATATGAAGAGTCAGTCACTATGTTGAACTGGGGAAAATATGTAGAAAAGCAGATATCAATAGAAACATTATGTAATCAGGCAAAGTATAAAGTGAGTGATAGAATTAGACATTTTCAACAGGGTTGAGTTTGAATATATAAATTAGGAAAAAAACAAATATGTAGTCACCAATAGGATTGACAATTGACAGCATTAGGCAACCTGGACATGGGTGTTTTTAGAAATCCATGTTCACTTTCCATTTAGGCTTTGGTACAATCATAAGTGTGACCTTTCCATTTTTTGTCCAGAATATTACTGTGATAATGAGGTGACATGAGTATTTCTTTCACCATTTCTGGGAGCAATATATTGAAGATGTAAAATGAGAATCAGGGGTACAAAGAGGTGTACCCTGTTTCTAGGAACATAGAGAAAAAGCATGAATAGACCATACTGTGAATAAATAATATAACTTTTTTGAACTTTAAATAATGAATTGAACTGATATCTGAAAAATTAAAGGAAATCGTATATTGATATACAATCATTCATTCCAACCAGGTATATATGTAATGGAAATATTTGTGTTTAGGTTTATCATGAAGAGTGTGTGTGTTTTGCTTCAAAATGATTATGGAAATTCAAAATAATGTGTTTGGAAAGAAGTCTCATGAAAAGACCAGTCAAGAAACCCTGACAATACATGTGTACTGAAGCAAGAAGTGGTGAAAGTTGAAACAAATGCTTACTAATTTGTGAACTTGTGGATGAAATGTATATCCTGTGATGTGCAAAAACTGAAGAAAGAATAATGTACCAGTGTCGAATACAAATGAATGACAAATTACAGATCATGTCCCATAGGAGTCTACTTGCATTGATGTTAGACTGGGTCAGTTACTGTAGAATAATTAGGATTTGTATGCACCATTCACTGAAGTTAGTTTTCAGTACTAGGAAACAAATATGTATTTCAGGTGGATGAATATTTCTGATTATCATCTTGTGAAAAGTGGATTATAAATCCACATACATGAACATGAATGAATTTAGAGAGTGTATATTAGACACATATATTTCATATTTTGAAAAATTTGGAGAGTATATCTATATCTATATCTGTATATACACACACACACACACACACACACACAAACACAAACACTCACAGACATTAAAAATACCAATATAAAAGCCAATCAAAATTCATCAGTAAATATGTATCATCCACAAATGCAAAAATATTTATTTTACTGAACATGAGTTAATGTATAATGTTGTTCTACTAGGACTCTCTCCTATAGGTTGAATTTTCATTTCCAACAGCATTTAGGAGGAGTGAACTCTTCTCACAATTTGTATCTGCCAAGACAGCCACCTCACAAAAATGTACGTGTAATACCTGGTAGGATTCTATATATGCATATAAATATACATGTGTGAATAGGCTACAGAAAAGGGAAACAAGAATTCACATATTTGTTAAGTTTAAAAACACATGGAGAATATTTCAATTAAAATTTGACTAGATTTATAACTCCTACCTTATATAATGCAAATGTCAAGTCCAACTATACAACATGTCTCCTCTGAAGTACTTGTATTTCTAATGTGTTGGGTTAATTTTCTCCATTATATTAGGATGAATAGTCTGAGTCTACTAGGTATGGGTTAGTGTCAGAGATTCAGTATTTTGAATGGAAAATTGGAAAATGAATCCAATGTGTATGTAAATATATGCTGCACAAATATCCTCCCGCTCTCATCCAGAACAAAGCCTTGACATTACCTTCACCCCAAGTAAGACACAATTAGAGGAGAAGAGTTACAAAATCAGTGAATACATATCTGGAATGGAAAATGCTCAGGAGTTCACAAGCTTGCAGGTGGTAGAGGACTTTCCAAAACTAAGGGACAGAGTAAACCCTCCACAAACATGGAGCTCTGCTGGCCTAAAAACTTTTTGAGAAACTGCCTCTGAGCTTCCACACTTGAAATATATGTTGTTTTCAGGAGATTTGGCTTCCTCTGTAGTGAGACCATCAAAGCTGGGTCTGCATCTATGTGACCTGGAGGACATGGTTTCTTATTTTCCAATGAACAAGATGAAGCAGTGCTGAATCCTCTCTTTGTAGGTAAACTGAGGCCACTGGTGACTAAGTGTCTCCCCGTGTGGACTGTGAAGCCATTTGGTCCTCCTCCACTTTTTGTGGTGTTTTTGCTGCTGCACTGTGAGTTTGGTATTTGTTTCACGAAATACTAGGAGCTAACCTGGGACACAGTGCTGGAGGGAGTTCTGTCACGTGTGGTGAGTCAGGGTCTGCAAGAGAATGCACCAACTAGGCTCCTATCTCTCACAGCTTGCCCCATTGCCCCCTTGTCCATATCAACCTGATTCTTAATTTTCCTCTGAAAACTCTCCATATAACAAGATGCCTTTACATATAAGGGTCTGCTGGCTGCACCATGTCAGTTACAAGCCATTTGGAATCCAATGGTAGATAAACATGGCCCTACCCCGATGTTTTATCAAACACCTCCCCACCATTGCTCTAGACCCACTACTCAGCAGGCTCCAACTTACTGGCATCTCTGTTCTACAACATTTTCATGAAACTCAGTAAATCAGGCACTGTCTGGTATACTCATGATCAGCAACAGGACATCCAATGTTTCTCCAGTGCCACCTGGTCATAGGATTTTCAAAAATTTCATGGTATTTATCTAGCCATTTTTCAAGCATGAAGTTGGAGGCACTGTGGGTTTCAGTTCATTCAGCAAACATTAAATGGTGAGGAAGCTCATTTCAATGAAATCTCTGGAGAACTCTCACAGGCACGGCTTCCCAAAGAGTGGACAAAAGGTCACATTAGGCCAGGCCCATTGAGGTCTACAATGTGAGGTCCATGTGTGTTTTGACTCTCAACTATGGCTGCCATTTCTTTAAGAATAAAATCATGTGATATCCTTGCTGAGATTCCCAGGCCTCTGTGGAAATCCACCCGGGGCCTAAGTCTCAGTTTCCAAGAGCGACTTTCATGCGTGGCCTCTTAAAATCCCAACAAAATTCATGGCAATGCTTCTCTGAGTTCAGTTCCAAATACCCAGTCTCTAAGGGGAATCACACCAGAGTTCAAGTCCACGTGGACCCAGTCATTTTTTCCAATGCCACACAAATGACCAAAATTAAAACCAAAACACTCCCACATGGCCCTCATCTTATTCCGTATAGTCAATCATCTTAACCTCTGGCTGGAGGTTTCCATGAGGGGCGCAGCCCAAGACAGTGTCCAAAATCTGCTCGTTTGCCCATCATTTGCCTAATGTCAGGGTAGCCTGGACACCGTTTCTGTGAACCAGGAGTGAACAAATAAGCCTGCCGTTAATACTTCTGTGTTTCTCCAATTTGAGGCCTACTGATTTTAGGTATCGATTCTTTAGGTGATTTAGAGTCATGCGAAAACACAAGCACCTCTGCAGGGCTTTGAAGAACTCATTTGACCCAAAGAATCCCTATTGTCATTTGATGGAGTGCAGGAACCTAACAGAGGAAGGCAAGAGACTTCATCCACAATGAATGAAATTTTTTGCCATTTTGGTTTTGGAAGCTCACATGGGATCATTCTTAAGATCCATCAGGTGCTGAGAATCTAAGTCACAGCCACACACAGGCCCAAGAGGCTGATAAAGACACAACCCTTTCCAAAGCAATTAAGCAAAGAGTCACAGGTGAGGCCCATTCATTTCCATTTGAAAACTGTTGTCTTCAGGCTTCACAAAGGGGTGGCCTGAGGCAAAGACCTTCTTGACATTCAGTGCAACACAACAATAAGTAAGCAAAAGGCCCAAAGCAGGGTTTCTGCACTGAGACTTTCCTGGTCACACTGATATCTGAGTTTTCTGAGATGCTCGCCATTCTCTTCAGCTATCCAGTACATGGCCATGTCACAGAGCTTGGAGGTGGTACATATTTTGGACACAAATCCATGAGCCTATTCTGGAGAGTGGCCAGAATTCAGGAAGAATACAACAACTTAGAAAGTTAGCAGGTGTTGCACATTGATAAGACAAGCTGCAGTCCATTCACATATTGGGCAGGATGAATTATGGGAAGATTTATACTAGACAGGACACATCCATTAATGCATTCTCTTTTCTAATGTCTACAACAACGGACACAGTGGGATACACAGAAACACTCGCCGTGTCAAATGACTTACTAGAAACTGTCCACTCCAAACCAAACAAACCACCTTTCCTATCTATTCTCAGAACATGAGACAAAACAACAAACCCACACCCACTCCCACAAAGGCACCTCCTTCCCCCAAGTAGGTCTGTGACTATCCGGAGTGTCCTCTGACTGGTGGGCCATACTATGTTCCCCCGAAATGGCCTGTCTTCTCTCAGATCTTGTTTCCTTGACCAACTCTGTGAAGATGTCAGGAAAAAGTGGTTAGCCACTACCTGTTTTCTCAGGAACGGTCCATCTTCAGAGCTCTCCTGGCATTTGGCCATCCTCACATCATTAGGTACCAAGAAAACTGACTCTGTCCTTGGTAAATCCAAACAAGTGAGCCCACTGGGACTGGGACTGGGACTGCCTCTGGGTGCCTGGCTTCTTGGATACCAAGTTCAGAGAGTTCCATCACCAAGGAAATGAGGTATGTCACATTCTTTGGAACTGAATGAGGTCACTGCCTTGGCAACCACTTTGTCCTAACAGTTGCTTCCAAGGGTAACATAAGATGGAGGTTGCCCCTACTTCCTGTGACACTTTCTTAAGGTAGAATGTATATCAACCATTGGCACCTGCGAACAGCTCTCCACTCAGGCCTGGTTTGGTCCATCTTCTCTACAATAAGAAGAGAGAGAGGCAGATTCAGACACATCCCTTCATCCTGACCAGGTTGTTTGCCATGGAAGATGACTTTTGCTCTCTCAGGTGCTTCATACCTGCCTACAACTTCTCCAGGTATCATTTGTGCATGGACATTTGAGGTTCTCATCAGGTGGAAAGTCCCCATCTTTCCTGTATTGTAAGAACCACTCTGACAGCTCTTTTGCCCATTTTGGTTTGGGATGCACACATGGGATTTTTCTTTAGACCCATCATGTGCTGTGAATCTAAGCCACAGCCTCACATAGGGCTGAGAGGCTGATTCAGAAACATCCATTTCCAAAGCAATTAAGCAAAGAGGCACAGGTAATGACCATTCTTTTCCATTTGAAAACTATTTTCTGCAGGCTTCACAAAGTGTGGCCTGAGGCAAAGACCTTCCTGACATTCAGGGCAACAGAATAGGTAAGCAAAAGGCCCAAAGCAGGATTTCTCCACTGAGACTTTCTTGGGCATACTGATATCTGAGTTTTCTGAGATACTCGCCATTCCCTTCAGCTATCCAGTACATGGCCATGTCACAGAGATGGAGGTGGTACATATCTTGGACACAAAATCATGAGCGTATTCTGGAGAGTGTCCAGAATTCAGGAAGAAAACAGGAATTTAGAAAGATGGCAGGAGTTGCCCATCCATACGGCAACCTGCAGTCCATTCATTAATTGCACAGGATGAATGCTTTGAAGCTTTCTTGTAGACAGGACACATCCATTGATGCATTCTCTTTTCTAATATCTACAATCACGGACACAGTATGATATATAGACACAGAAACACTCACGTTGTCAAAGGACTTACTAGACACAGTCCACTCCAAAACAAACTAACCAGCTTTCCTAACTATTCTCAGAACATGAGACAAAACCACAAACTCACACTCACACCCAAAAAGTCACCTCCTTTCCCCAAGTAGGTCTGTGACTATCCGGAGTGTCCTCTGACTTGTGGGCCATACTATGTTCCCCCAAAATGGCGTGTCCTGTCTCCAATCTGTTCTCTTTGGCCAACTCTGTGAAGTTGTCAGGAGCCCATGGTGAGAAACTACCTGCTTTCTCTGGAAAGGCCAGTCTTCATAGTTTCCAGGCATTTGGCTGTCCTCACATCAGTAGGTACAAAGAAAGAGTAACTCTGTCTTGTTAAATCCAAACAAGTTAGCCCACTGGGACATGGAGTGGGTTTGACTCTGTGTGCCTGGTTTCCTGGATCCCAAGATCACAGACTTTCATTACCAAAACTGTAAGGTGATGTCACTTTCTTCAAGATCTGAATGAAGTCACTGCCTTGGAAACCACTTTGTTTTAACAGTTGTTTACATGGTTCCCAAAAGATGGAGGCTGCCTCTACTTGCTGTGACTCATTCATATGTTAGAATGGTATATCAACCATAGGCACCGGGGAACAGCTCTCCACACAGGCATGGTTTGGTCCATCTTCTCTACATCAGGAAGAGAGAGGCTAATTCAGACACATCCCATCAACCTGACCAGGTTGTTTGCCATGGAAGATGACTTTTGCTCTCTCATGTCCTTCATAGCTGCCTACATCTTCTCCAAGGATCATTTCAGCATGGACCTTTTAGGTTTTCAGCAGCTGGAAGATCGCCTATATTCCTGTATTGTAAGACCAACTCTGTCCCTGCTCTTCTGTAAAATTAGATTGAGGGAAAAGTGTACGGTTAGGGTTAATAACATGTTCAATTTGGGTTAGGAATCATTCTCTGGAATGAATATTTGTATTAGGAACCTGCGATATTTATAAGAATATATAGGTGAAATATAAGTATGAAAACAGAAATCTAGGTAAGTTTTGAAGCCCAGAAGGGCATTGGGCCCTTGATTGGGATACTTAGCATTGATTTATGTCCTGCACAGTTGTCTCAGTTAAATCAATATACTATGGCATAGGACCTTCTAATTTGGATGATTGAATGTGGAAGAGAACATCCAGTCAAAAAGGGATATTCGGTAGGATTAGGAAAATAGTCGGTGGGTTTAGATAAAAGAGTGAGTATAGGATTTGGACCAAAAGTTCTTTAGCAATAGGGTTTCAGGTAGAGAGTGAATGTAAATGTCAGCACATGTGAAGAGTCAGTCACAATGATGAACTGGGTAAAATATGTAGGAAAGCAATATTTTGAAGACGTATAAATTAATTGGGGGTACAAATAGGTGTACCTTGTGCCTATGAATATAGAGATAATGCATGAATAGACCATACTGTGAATAAATAATATAACTGGTTCGAACTTTAAATAATGGATTGAATTGATTTCTGAAAATATAGAGGAAACCTAATATTGATATACAATCATCCATTCCAAACAGTTATGCATCTAATGGTGATATTAGATTTATGGTTTATCATGAAAAGTGTGTGAGTTTTGCTTCAAAACTGATTATGAAATTAAAAAAAAATGTGTTTGCAGAGAAGTCTCATGAAAAGACCAGTCAAGAAACCGGGAGGAATACATGTGTTCTGAAGCAGGAAATGATTAAAAGTGAAAAAATACCTATAAAGTTGTGAACTTGTGGATGAAATATATATCTTATGATGTGCAAAAACTGCAGAAATATTAATGTAGCAGTGTGGAATATAAATGAACGTCAAAATACACATCATGTCCCATAGGAATCTACTTACATTGATGTTAAACTGGGTCAGATACTGTAGAATTATTAGGATTTGTATGCACCATTCACAGAAGTGAGTTGTCAGTACAAGGAAACAAATATGTATTTCAGGTGGATGAATATTTCCAATAATAATCTTGAGAAAAGTTGATTATATTTCCTCATGCATGAACATGAATGAATGTATGAATGTAGAGAGTGTATATAAGACACATATATTTCATGTTTTGATAAATCAGGAGAGTATATATATATATATATATATATATATATATATATATATATACCAAAAAAACACACAGAGAAACATAAAAAAGTAGCAATATATGCCAAATGAAATTTATAATGAAATATATAGCATCTACTGATGCAAAAATATATACTTTACTGAACATGGAATTATGTATAATGTTGTTGTACTAGGAATCTCACCCATAGGTTGAATTTTTAGTTCCAACAGCGTTTAAGAGGGGTAGTCTCTTCACACAATTTATATCTGCCGAGTCAGCAACCTCACAAAAATGTACGTGTGATACCAGGTAGGATTCTATATGTACATATAAAAATACATGTGCTGTATAGGCTACAGAGAAAGGGAGGCAGGGATTCACATATTTGTTAATTTTAAAAACACATGAAAAACTATTCCAAATAAAAATTCACTAGATTTATAACACCTACAATTTATTATGCAAAAGAAAAGTTCAAAAATACACCATGCCTCCTCTGACCTGCTTGTATTTCTGTTCTATTTGGGTTATTTTTCTCCATCATATTAGGATTAGTAGTCAGAGTCTAGTAGGGTATGTGTTAGTGTCAGGGATTCAGTATTTTGAATGGAAAATAGGAAAAAGAATCCAATGTCTATCAAATATGTGCTACACAAAATATTTTCCCTCTCTCATCCAGAACAATGCCTTGACATTACCTTCACCCCAAGTAAGACACAATTAGTGGAGAAGAGTTATAAAATCTGTGAATATATAACTGGAATGGAAAATGCTCAGGAGTTCACAACCTTGGATGTGGTAGAGAAGTTTCCATAAGTAAGTGACAGGTTAAAAACTCCACAAACATGGAGCTCTGCTGGCCTAAAGGACTTCTTGATAAACTGCCTCTGAGGTTGGGCACTTGAAATATATGTTGTTTTCAGGAGCTTTAGCTTCCTTTGTCGTGAGACCATCAAAGCTGGGTCTGATTCTATGTGACCTGGAGGACATGGTTTCTTATTTTCTAATGAACATGAGGCAGCAGTGGTGAATTCTCTCTTTTAAGTAAAATGTGACCAGTGCGTGCTAAGTCTCTCCCCATCTGAGCTGTGAAGCCATTTGGTCATCCTCCACTTTTTCATGGTTTTTCTTTCTCCTGCATTGGGAGTTTGGTATTTGCTTCACGAAATACAAGGAGTTAAAAAGGGACACAGTGCTGGATGGAGTTCTGCCACATGTGGTGGGTCAGGGTTAGCAGGAGAATGCACCAACCAGGCTTCTATCCCACATAGCTTTATCCCTTGTCTATTGCAACCTGATTCTTAACATTGCCATGAAACCTCTCCATATAACAAGACGCCCTTACATATTAGTGTCTGCTGGCCTCACCATGTCTGTCACAAGCCATTTGGAAGCCAATGGCAAATCCATATGGCCACATCAGAGATGTATTATGACACACATACACACCACTGCTCTAGGCACACTACTCAGCAGGCACCAACTTACTGGCATGTCTGTTCTAGATCATTTTCATGAAACACAGTCAATCAAGGCACTGTCTAGTATACTCATGATAAACAACAGGACATCCAAAGGTTCTCCAGAGACATGTTGTATAGTTGGACTTGACATTTGCATTATATAAGGTAGGAGTTATAAATCTAGTCAAATTTTAATTGAAATATTCTCCATGTGTTTTTAAACTTAACAAATATGTGAATTCTTGTTTCCCTTTTCTGTAGCCGATTCACACATGTATATTTATATGCATATATAGAATCCTACCAGGTATCACACGTACATTTTTGTGAGATGGCTGTCTTGGCAGATACAAATTGTGAGAAGAGTTCACTCCTCCTAAATGCTGTTGGAAATGAAAATTCAACCTATAGGAGAGAGTCCTAGTAGAACAACATTATACATTAACTCATGTTCAGTAAAATAAATATTTTTGCATTTGTGGATGATACATATTTACTGATGAATTTCGATTGGCATTTATATTGGTACTTTTTAATGTCTGTGAGTGTTGTGTGTGTGTGTGTGTGTGTGTGTGTGTGTGTGTGTATATATATATAGATATAGATATAGATATAGATATAGATATAGATATACTCTGCAAATTTTTCAAAATATGAAATATATGTGTCTAATATACACACTCTAAATTCATTCATGTTCATGTATGTGGATTTATAATCCACTTTTCACAAGATTATAATCAGAAATATTCATCCACCTGAAATACATATTTGTTTCCTAGTACTGAAAACTAACTTCAGTGAATGGTGCATACAAATCCTAATTATTCTACAGTAACTGACCCAGTCTAACATCAATGCAAGTAGACTCCTATGGGACATGATATGTAATTTGTCATTCATTTGTATTCGACACTGGTACATTATTGTTTCTTCAGTTTTTGCACATCACAGGATATACATTTCATCCACAAGTTCACAAATTAATAAGCATTTGTTTCAACTTTAATCATCTTGCTTCAGAAAACATGTATTGTCAGGGTTTCTTGACTGGTCTTTTCATGAGACTTCTTTCCAAACACATTATTTTGAATTTCCATAATCATTTTGAAGCAAAACTCACACACTCTTCATAATAAACCAAAACACTAATATTTCCATTAGATATATACCTGGTTGGAATGAATGATTGTATATCAATATACGATTTCCTTTAATTTTTCAGATATCAGTTCAATTCATTATTTAAAGTTCAAAAAAGTTATATTATTTATTCACAGTATGGTCTATTCATGCTTTTTCTCTATGTTCCTAGAAACAGGGTACACCTCTTTGTACCCCTGATTCTCATTTTACATCTTCAATATATTGCTCCCAGAAATGGTGAAAGAAATACTCATGTCACCTCATTATCACAGTAATATTCTGGACAAAAAATGGAAAGGTCACACTTATGATTGTACCAAAGCCTAAAGGGAAAGTGAACATGGATTTCTAAAAACATCCATGCCCAGGTTGCCTAATGCTGTCAATTGTCAATCCTATTGGTGACTACATATTTGTTTTTTTCCTAATTTATATATTCAAACTCAACCCTGTTGAAAATGTCTAATTCTATCACTCACTTTATACTTTGGCTGATTTTGTAATGTTTCTATTGATATCTGCTTTTCTACATATTTTCCCCAGTTCAACATAGTGACTGACTCTTCATATGTGCTGACATTTACATTCACTCAACAACCGAAAGTCTATTGCTAAAGAACTTTTGGTCCAAATCCTATACTCACTCTTCTTCCTAAACCTACCGACTATCTTCCTAATCCTACTGAATATCCCTTTTTGACTGGATGTTCTCTCTAAATTCAATCATCCAATGTACAAGGTCCTATGCCATTGTATATCGAATTATCTGAGGCATCTTTGCAGAACATCATTCAAAGCTAAGTATCCCAATCAAGGGCAAAACCCTTCTGGGCTTCAAATCATACCTAGATTTCTGTTTTCCTACTTATATTTCACCTCTATATTCTTGTAAATATTGCAGGTTCCCAATACCATTATTCATCACACAGAATCACTCGTAACCCAAATCAAACCTGTTTTTAACCCCAAGTATACACTGTTCCCTCAATCATTTTACAGAAGAGCAGGGACAGAGTGGTTCTTACAATACAGGAAAGTTGGGGACCTTCCACCTGATGAGAACCTCAAATGTCCATGCACAAATGATACCTGGAGAAGTTGTAGGCAGGTATGAAGCACCTGAGAGAGCAAAAGTCATCTTCCATGGCAAACAACCTGGTCAGGATGAAGGGATGTGTCTGAATCTGCCTCTCTCTCTTCTTATTGTAGAGAAGATGGACCAAACCAGGCCTGAGTGGAGAGCTGTTCGCAGGTGCCAATGGTTGATATACATTCTACCTTAAGAAAGTGTCACAGGAAGTAGGGGCAACCTCCATCTTATGTTACCCTTGGAAGCAACTGTTAGGACAAAGTGGTTGCCAAGGCAGTGACCTCATTCAGTTCCAAAGAATGTGACATACTCATTTCCTTGGTGATGGAACTCTCTGAACTTGGTATCCAAGAAGCCAGGCACCCAGAGGCAGTCCCCAGTCCCAGTCCCAGTGGGCTCACTTGTTTGGATTTACCAAGGACAGAGTCAGTTTTCTTGGTACCTAATGATGTGAGGATGGCCAAATGCCAGGAGAGCTCTGAAGATGGACCGTTCCTGAGAAAACAGGTAGTGGCTAACCACTTTTTCCTGACATCTTCACAGAGTTGGTCAAGGAAACAAGATCTGAGAGAAGACAGGCCATTTCGGGGGAACATAGTATGGCCCACCAGTCAGAGGACACTCCGGATAGTCACAGACCTACTTGGGGGAAGGAGGTGCCTTTGTGGGAGTGGGTGTGGGTTTGTTGTTTTGTCTCATGTTCTGAGAATAGATAGGAAAGGTGGTTTGTTTGGTTTGGAGTGGACAGTTTCTAGTAAGTCATTTGACACGGCGAGTGTTTCTGTGTATCCCACTGTGTCCGTTGTTGTAGACATTAGAAAAGAGAATGCATTAATGGATGTGTCCTGTCTAGTATAAATCTTCCCATAATTCATCCTGCCCAATATGTGAATGGACTGCAGCTTGTCTTATCAATGTGCAACACCTGCTAACTTTCTAAGTTGTTGTATTCTTCCTGAATTCTGGCCACTCTCCAGAATAGGCTCATGGATTTGTGTCCAAAATATGTACCACCTCCAAGCTCTGTGACATGGCCATGTACTGGATAGCTGAAGAGAATGGCGAGCATCTCAGAAAACTCAGATATCAGTGTGACCAGGAAAGTCTCAGTGCAGAAACCCTGCTTTGGGCCTTTTGCTTACTTATTGTTGTGTTGCACTGAATGTCAAGAAGGTCTTTGCCTCAGGCCACCCCTTTGTGAAGCCTGAAGACAACAGTTTTCAAATGGAAATGAATGGGCCTCACCTGTGACTCTTTGCTTAATTGCTTTGGAAAGGGTTGTGTCTTTATCAGCCTCTTGGGCCTGTGTGTGGCTGTGACTTAGATTCTCAGCACCTGATGGATCTTAAGAATGATCCCATGTGAGCTTCCAAAACCAAAATGGCAAAAAATTTCATTCATTGTGGATGAAGTCTCTTGCCTTCCTCTGTTAGGTTCCTGCACTCCATCAAATGACAATAGGGATTCTTTGGGTCAAATGAGTTCTTCAAAGCCCTGCAGAGGTGCTTGTGTTTTCGCATGACTCTAAATCACCTAAAGAATCGATACCTAAAATCAGTAGGCCTCAAATTGGAGAAACACAGAAGTATTAACGGCAGGCTTATTTGTTCACTCCTGGTTCACAGAAACGGTGTCCAGGCTACCCTGACATTAGGCAAATGATGGGCAAACGAGCAGATTTTGGACACTGTCTTGGGCTGCGCCCCTCATGGAAACCTCCAGCCAGAGGTTAAGATGATTGACTATACGGAATAAGATGAGGGCCATGTGGGAGTGTTTTGGTTTTAATTTTGGTCATTTGTGTGGCATTGGAAAAAATGACTGGGTCCACGTGGACTTGAACTCTGGTGTGATTCCCCTTAGAGACTGGGTATTTGGAACTGAACTCAGAGAAGCATTGCCATGAATTTTGTTGGGATTTTAAGAGGCCACGCATGAAAGTCGCTCTTGGAAACTGAGACTTAGGCCCCGGGTGGATTTCCACAGAGGCCTGGGAATCTCAGCAAGGATATCACATGATTTTATTCTTAAAGAAATGGCAGCCATAGTTGAGAGTCAAAACACACATGGACCTCACATTGTAGACCTCAATGGGCCTGGCCTAATGTGACCTTTTGTCCACTCTTTGGGAAGCCGTGCCTGTGAGAGTTCTCCAGAGATTTCATTGAAATGAGCTTCCTCACCATTTAATGTTTGCTGAATGAACTGAAACCCACAGTGCCTCCAACTTCATGCTTGAAAAATGGCTAGATAAATACCATGAAATTTTTGAAAATCCTATGACCAGGTGGCACTGGAGAAACATTGGATGTCCTGTTGCTGATCATGAGTATACCAGACAGTGCCTGATTTACTGAGTTTCATGAAAATGTTGTAGAACAGAGATGCCAGTAAGTTGGAGCCTGCTGAGTAGTGGGTCTAGAGCAATGGTGGGGAGGTGTTTGATAAAACATCGGGGTAGGGCCATGTTTATCTACCATTGGATTCCAAATGGCTTGTAACTGACATGGTGCAGCCAGCAGACCCTTATATGTAAAGGCATCTTGTTATATGGAGAGTTTTCAGAGGAAAATTAAGAATCAGGTTGATATGGACAAGGGGGCAATGGGGCAAGCTGTGAGAGATAGGAGCCTAGTTGGTGCATTCTCTTGCAGACCCTGACTCACCACACGTGACAGAACTCCCTCCAGCACTGTGTCCCAGGTTAGCTCCTAGTATTTCGTGAAACAAATACCAAACTCACAGTGCAGCAGCAAAAACACCACAAAAAGTGGAGGAGGACCAAATGGCTTCACAGTCCACACGGGGAGACACTTAGTCACCAGTGGCCTCAGTTTACCTACAAAGAGAGGATTCAGCACTGCTTCATCTTGTTCATTGGAAAATAAGAAACCATGTCCTCCAGGTCACATAGATGCAGACCCAGCTTTGATGGTCTCACTACAGAGGAAGCCAAATCTCCTGAAAACAACATATATTTCAAGTGTGGAAGCTCAGAGGCAGTTTCTCAAAAAGTTTTTAGGCCAGCAGAGCTCCATGTTTGTGGAGGGTTTACTCTGTCCCTTAGTTTTGGAAAGTCCTCTACCACCTGCAAGCTTGTGAACTCCTGAGCATTTTCCATTCCAGATATGTATTCACTGATTTTGTAACTCTTCTCCTCTAATTGTGTCTTACTTGGGGTGAAGGTAATGTCAAGGCTTTGTTCTGGATGAGAGCGGGAGGATATTTGTGCAGCATATATTTACATACACATTGGATTCATTTTCCAATTTTCCATTCAAAATACTGAATCTCTGACACTAACCCATACCTAGTAGACTCAGACTATTCATCCTAATATAATGGAGAAAATTAACCCAACACAGTAGAAATACAAGTACTTCAGAGGAGACATGTTGTATAGTTGGACATGACATTTGCATTATATAAGGTAGGAGTTATAAATCTAGTCAAATTTATTTGAAATATTCTCCATGTGTTTTAAACTTAACAAATATGTGAATTCTTGTTTCCTTTTTCTGTAGTCTATTCACACATGTATATTTATATGCATATATAGAATCCTACCAGGTATCACACGTACATTTTTGTGAGGTGGCTGTCTTGGCAGATACAAATTGTGAGGAGAGTTCACTCCTCCTAAATGCTGTTGGAAATGAAAATTCAACCTATAGGAGAGAGTCCTAGTAGAACAACATTATACATTAACTCATGTTCAGTAAAATAAATATTTTTGCATTTGTGGATGATACATATTTACTGATGAATTTTGATTGGCTTTTATATTGGTATTTTTAATGTCTGTGAGTGTTTGTGTTTGTGTGTGTGTGTGTGTGTGTGTGTGTATATACAGATATAGATATAGATATACTCTCCAAATTTTTCAAAATATGAAATATATGTGTCTAATATACACTCTCTAAATTCATTCATGTTCATGTATGTGGATTTATAATCCACTTTTCACAAGATGATAATCAGAAATATTCATCCACCTGAAATACATATTTGTTTCCTAGTACTGAAAACTAACTTCAGTGAATGGTGCATACAAATCCTAATTATTCTACAGTAACTGACCCAGTCTAACATCAATGCAAGTAGACTCCTATGGGACATGATCTGTAATTTGTCATTCATTTGTATTCGACACTGGTACATTATTATTTCTTCAGTTTTTGCACATCATAAGATATACCTTTGCCAAGGCAGTGACCTCATTCAGTTCCAAAGAATGTGACATACCTCATTTCCTTGGTGATGGAACTCTCTGATCTTGGTATGCAAGGAGCCAGGCACCCAGAGGCAGTCCCAGTCCCAGTCCCAGTGGGCTCACTTGTTTGGATTTACCAAAGATAGAGTCAGTCATTCTTGGTACCTACTGAAGTGAGGATTACCAAATGCCTGGAGAGCTCTGAATAGGGAGCTTTCCTGAGAAAGCAGGTAGTGGCTCTCCACTTTTTCCTTACAACTTTACAGAGTTGGCCAAGGAAAACAGATCTGAGAGAGGACAGGCCATTTCGGAAGAACAGAGTATGGCCACCAGTCAGAGGACACTCTGGTTAGTCATACACCTATGGGGAAGGAGGTGCCTTTTTGGGAGTGGGTGTGGGTTTGTGGTTTGTCTCATGTTCTGAAAATTGGTAGGAATGGCGGTTTGTTTGTTTTGGAGTGAACTGTTTCCGGTAAGTCGTTTGAAGAGGTGAGTGTTTCCATGTCTGTGTATCCCACTGTGCCTGTGGTAGTAGACATGAGAAAAGAGAATGCAGCAATGGATGTGTCATGTCTAGTATAAAGCTTCCCAGCACTCATCCTGCCCAATTTATGAATGGAGTGTGGCTTGCCTTATGCACGGGCAACACCTAATACCTTCCTACGTCCCTGTTTTCTTCCTGAATTCTGGCCACTCTCTAGAATAGGCTCATGTTTATGTGTCCAAGATATGTACCAAATCCAAGGTCTTTGACATGGCCATGTACTGGATACCTGAATGGAATGGCCAGCATCTCAGAAAACTCAGATATCAGTGTGACCAGGAAAGTCTCAGTGGAGATACCTTGCTTTGGGCCTTTTGCTTACCTATTGTTCTGTTGCCCTGAATATCAGGAAGGTCTTTGTCTCATGCAACCCCTTTGTTAAGCCTGAAGAAAACAGTTTTCAAATGGAAATGAATGTGCATCACCTCTGGCTCTTTGCTTAATTTCATTGGAAAAGGATGTGTCTGATTCAGGCCCTTTGCCCTGTTTTAGGCTGTGACTTAGATTCTCAGCACCTGATGGAAGTAAAGAAAGATCCCATATGTGCATCTAAACCAAAATGGAAAAACGTTCAATCAATGTGCATGAATTATATTGCCTTCCTTTGTTAGGTTTCTGAAATCCATCATGTCAGAATAGGGATTCTTTGGGTGAAATGAGTTCTTCAAATCTCTGCAGAGGGGCTTGGCTTTTCTCATGACTCCAATTCACAAAAAGAATCTAGACCCCACAGTCAGAGAGCCTCAAATTGGAGAAGCGAAGCAGTATTAAGGGCAGGCCTATTTGATCACTCCTGGTTCACAGAAAGGGTGTCCAAGCCACCCTGACATTCGGCAAATGAGGGGCAAGGGAGCTTATTTTGGACACTGTCTTGGGATGTGCCTCTCATGAAAACCTCCATCCAGATGTTATGATGAGTGTCTTTATGGTAGAAGATGAGGGCCATGTAGGAGTGTTTTGGTTATAATTGTGGTCATTTGTGTGGCAGTTGGAAGAGATGACTGGGTAAACCTGGGCTTGAATTCTGCTGTGATTCCCCTTAGAGACTGAGTTCTGGAACTGACCTCAGAGAAGTATTGACATGAATTGTGTTGAGATTTTAGGAGGCCATGAATGAGAGTTGCCATTGGAACCTGGGATCAAGGCCCAGAGTGGCTTTCCACAGAACACTGGGAATCACAGCCAGGATATTACATGATTTTATTCTGAAAGACTTGGCAGGCATAATTGAGATTCAAAACACACTTGGACCTTGCTTTGTAGACCTCAATGGGCCTGGCTTCATGTGACTTTTTGGCCACTCTTTGGGTAGACTTGCCTGTGAGAGTGCTCCAGGGATTTCCCTGAAATTAGCTTCCTCACCATTTAATGGTTCCTGAATGAATTGAAACCAACATTGCCTCCAAATGCATCTGTGAAAAAATGCTAGATAATTACCATGAAATTTTAGAAATTCCGATGACCAGCTGGCACTGGAGGACCTTTGATGTCCTGTTGATGATCATGAGTATACCAGACAGTGCCTTGATTGACTGGGTTTCATGAAAATGGTGTAGAACAGAGATGCCAGTAAGTTGGGGCCTGGTAAGTAGTGGGCCTAGGGCTGTGTTATGCAAATGTGAGAT
Organism: Callospermophilus lateralis; assembly: GCF_048772815.1. Classification (NCBI taxonomy): domain Eukaryota; kingdom Metazoa; phylum Chordata; class Mammalia; order Rodentia; family Sciuridae; genus Callospermophilus; species Callospermophilus lateralis. The sequence continues at coordinate 100,248 of NW_027513003.1, read as the reverse complement.
AAAACATCTGTGGTGGGGCCATGTGGATCTTCCATTGGCTTCCAAATGGCTGTGACTGACATGGTGCAACCATCACACCCATATATGTAAAGGCATATTTTTATATGGAGAGGTTTCAGGGCAATGTTCAGTATCATTTTGCTATTGTCAAGGGGGCAAGCTACTTGAGATAGAACCCTGGTTGGTGCATTCTCCTGGAGACCCTGCCAACCACACCTGACAGAACTCCCTTCAGCACTGTGTCCCATTTGAACTCATTGTATTTCATGAAGCAAATACCAAACTCCCAGTGCAGCAGCAAGAAACACCACGAAAATTTGAGGATGACCATTGGTTTCACAGTCCACACGGGAAGACCCTTAGCCCTCAGTGGCCAAAGTTTACCTACAAAAAGAGAATTCATCACTGCTGTCTCATTTTTATTTGAAAATAAGTAACCATTTCCTCCAGGTCACATAGATGCAGATCCAGCTTTGATGGTTTCACTACAAATAAAGCTAAAGCTCCTGACAACAACATATATTTCAAGTGCCCAACCTCAGAGGCAGATTCTCAAAAAGTCTTTTGGCCAGCAGAGCTCCATGTTTGTGGAGTGTTTACCCTGTCTCTTACATTTGGAAACTCCTCTACCACCTCCAAAGATGTGAAATCTGGAGCATTTTCCATTCTAGATATGTATTCATAGATTTTCTAACTCTTCTCCTCTAATTGTGTCTTACTTGTGGCGAAGGTAATGTCAAGGCATTGTTCTGGAGGAGAGTGGGAAGATTTTTCCGTAGCATATATTTGCATACACATTGGATTCAGTGTCCTATTTTCAATTCAAAATACTGAATACCTGACTCTAACCCATACCCTACCAGACTCTGACTACTAATCCTAATATGATGGAGAAAAATAACCCATAAAGAATAGAAATACAAGCAGTACAGAGTAGGCATGGTGTATAGATGGACTTGCCTTTTGCATGATACAGAGTTGGAGTTATAAATCTAGTCAATTGTTTGTTGAAATAGTTGTCCTAGTATTTTTAAGGTTAACAAAAAAAATATGTGAATTCCTGTCTCCCTTTCTCTGTATTCTTATATGCACATATAGATTCCTATCTGGTACCACACGTACATTCTTGTGAGGTGGCTGACTTGGCAGATACAAATTGTTAGAAGAGATCACTCCTACTAAACCCTGCTGGAACTGAATATTCAACCTATGGGTGAGCTTGCTAGTTGAACAGCATTATACATAAATCCATGTTCAGTAAAATGAATATTTTTAGATCTGTGGATGGTATATATTTTATAATGAATTTTGATTGACATATATATTGCTACTTTTTTGTCTGTGTGTGTGTTTTATGTATATGTATATATATGTATATATATATATATATGTATATATATATACATATATATATATATATACACTCTCCAGATTTTTCAAAATATGAAATATATGTGTCTTATATTCACTCCCTAAATTCATTCATGTTCATGTATGTGGATTTATAATCAACTATTCACAAGATTATTCTCAAAATATTCATCCACCTGAAATTTGCCCAATGCTCTCAAATGTCAATCCTATTTGTGACTACATATTTGTTTCTTCCTAAGATTATATATTTAAACTCAACCCTGTTCAAAATGTCTAATCCTATGACACACTTTATACTCTGCCTGATTTTGTAATGTCTCTATTGATATATGCTTTCCTACATATTTTCCCCACTTCATCATTGTGACTGACTCTTCACTTGTGCTGACATTTACATTCACTCTCTAATCGAAATCCTATTGCTAAGAAACTTTTGTTCCAAATCTTATACTCACCCTTCTTCCTAAACTTACTGACTATCTTCCTAATGCTACAGACTATCCCTTTTTGACTGGATGTTCTCTTCTACATTCAATCATCCAAGTAAACGTGGTGCGAGCTTCAGAGGAGGAGACTACCAACAGGCTATCTCATGCAACATCAAAGGGTTTATTGGGTGTCCAGAATGCTGGGGTTCAGAGCTCACCTGAATAGTGCAGATAGCCCTGAGAATAGCTGAAGTAGAGCTTATATACTTTCCCTGGAGAGAGAAGGGAGGGAATTGTATTGATGTGTCAGGGCGAGTGGGCGGTTTGCATGCAACTGGGAGAGGGAGTACATTCTGCAATTTGGCAGCTGGGGATAGAACATTCTGGGAACAAGTTTTGCAAACATTTCTCAAGATTTCAACAGTGTTCTGTTAAGCATACAGAAAAACAAGATGTGACAAGTACCTATTTTATTAATATTTCATTCCCCACTTCTTCTTCTGGCTAATTTTAATCATAAAAATGATCATTGGAGGGTGTCACATTCAATGTCTGCTAGTGGGGTATTACCATAAGTTTAACTCCTCCAATTTGAGCCTGGAGAAAAGACATTACACGGTTGAGCAAACAGGGTTTTATAGTTAGCAATAATATGAGGATTATTATTGGACCGGCCAGGGTTGATAAAAACGTAGTTAACCGGGGGACTGTGTGAACCAAGACTCAAGCCACCCTTTTGGGCCCTCTCTCACTTGTTGATGCTCTTCAAGGTGTCTTTTAAATTTACTCATAGATTTTATTACGACTCCAGTATAGTCAGCATAAAAACAACATTCTTCCCTCAATGCAGCACAAAGGCCCCCTTCTCTAATGAAGAGGAGGTCAAACCCTCAACTGTTCTGTAAAACAACTTCAGAGAGAGAGGTTAAAGTTTCATGCAAAGCCCTGAAGGAGGTTTCTAATATCTTACTTTTGCTCTATTGCTGCTTCTAATTGGGTCATCTTTTGTGTCCCATGGACAATGCCAGTGGTTCCTCTGCCCACCCGTGCAGCAACTCCTATTCCTAATAGGATGGCTAAAGTGAGGGATATATGTTCCCAGTGGAACCGGTTGTATGCCCCCCCTATTTGATCTTCAAATGAACCTGCGTCATGATAGAGCACTCTGGGAAACATCTGCACCATTACACAATTTATCACATATCTTGATCATTTCATGAAAACATAAATGATGTTTAAGTATATAGAATTATGCTGTTGTAGGCACTGACAAAGCAAGGCACCTAAGATAGCACTCAAGAGAGGGAAACAGTCCTATTTGGTTGCAACCGGATTCAGAGGGCATTGCTTCTATTGTAATCAATTAATCCCCTGAAACTCAAGTTTAGGTAGTTTCAGAAATTTGTACCCAACATATAAGGCATGGGGCTCAGAAGTTCACAGTCTTCAGAAGTTTAAAAAAGCAGTATTTGTTTCTGTTTTTCCTTCTGTTCTGGGCAAGTTAACTTTTCAAGGACACCTGGGAGGAGGAGAGCTTTTTCTTCCCTTTCTTATTTTCCCCCTGCCAGCTGTTACCATGGAGCCCGGTTGGTAATTTCTTTATCTTAGAAATGTAGCCATCTCTGTGAAGCCCCAGCTGAAGGCCCGAGGACTTGTTCACATATTTTGTGAAAAACTAGTTAGGGGTTGTCTAGCTTAGAAGTACTGAGATTTTTAGCCAGTGGCCAAGTAGAACAGGGCAATACGAAAGAGAAAGTTTATCTACATTAAAGTCTTTATTGGGACTGTTTTGCTGAAAGTTCAAAACTCAGCCATGGTGAAGACTTCTGAAGAAGGTCATTTAAGACTTTTCTGTGGGCCTGGTACAGAGGGGGAAAGACGGGGAAGGTGGGGCTGAGAGCACCTCCGAGGATCTGAGAATGAGGGAAAAGAGAGATGTAAAAAAATAATGCGAAAGGGTATTGGGAATTTCCTAGCAGCAAACTTGAGCAGTAGATCAGGTAGAGCAGAGTGAAAGACGGGAGTGAGGATCCCAAAATCCTGTGAGGGACTTTAAATTTTAGTAACCTGTTTTCAGTGATGACAAAGCAACTTTAAAGGCCAATTATATTACATCTTTGATAAGGGTCTCAGGGCTCTCCTCAGCTCGTTTGAGCATTGGGTTAGCTGGTAAGAGGACCTGGTGGGACCCGGTGAGGGCACTGACAGGAGATGAGAGGAATGAGTCGGTGGAGCGGTACCTATGTACCTGCTACCTCAGCAAGGGGCCGATGGTCTGAGAACTGGTGGAGCTTTGGGTTTCTGATCTAGTTATTGGAGGGGAGAAATCAAGTTGCTGAGATGGGAGTGACATCAGAGGGTCTGGAGCAAAAGGCTGAGGATAATGATCTATTGGAGAAGCATAGTTCAGGATGTGAGTGAAGGAGGGAAAAGGCTTCCACATAGGGGAATTTCCTTTCACTCTTTTGAGCACTTGCAGAAGTTTAAAAGGTCACGCAAAATTTGAAAATCTAGAGACCCATCTGGGTGCCATAGTTTTTGGTTGTCTAATTGGTAATGTGGCCAATGCTGTGTACTGAATTTGATGAAGAATTGGGGTTTCATCAGGCAGCCCCTGTATGCACACATTTCCATGACATACAGAAAAAGTCGGCTTTTTCCCCACACAGCCATTACTCTTTGTGGCTTTGGTAGTCTGCCAGGCAAACTTAGTAATCTAGACTAGCCAATCTGCATCTGGCTCGCGTGTCCCTACATCCATAATATTTGTTTCCATTATCTATGGTACAGAAGGGATTTAATTTTATTTTAGTGGGATCCTCTTCATCAGGGATATCACAATAGAAAATACCTATAGCCAGCTAACAAATGTCTGGGTGGAGAGATGGCCACCAGGTCCCTAAGGGGGCTGTATGCGAGATAGACCATACTTCTTTTCCAGTAGGATTTGTGATCAGCCATCACTGCTTAATGGGCTGATGAGGGTTAGGACTACTTGTAGCCAAGGGGAGAGTATATAACCTTATTCACATTGCCAATACACAATTTGAAACTGTTACCAGTCTTTTTCAGTTTCCAGAAAGATTCTGTATAGGCAGCAGGCTTGAGATGAGAGGTATGGATCCAGGAAGTGATTCTGTTTACGTTTACCACTGTAGGTGTTATAATAGCACCTGGTATGGTCCTTTTCAGCAGGGTACCAGGGATGACACCTGATATCATCTTACATAGATGAAATCTCTTACTTGATATGGATGTGGAATCCCCTGGTTCCCAGTTGGGTAGGCAGTGGCCAGCTGTTTTCACAGGTATTACTGAGTTCTTTCAAGATCTTTAAGTCTGTCAAGCAAGGGGGTGTGGAAAGGATCTTTAGGTTTTACAGTTGGGCTTAGGTCCCCTACTGGAGGAGGGCCACCATAAAGAATTTCACATGTGGTAAGGTTACTCAAAGAAACAAAGGGATTTTTTCTTGCATGAAACATTGCATAAGGCAGGAGCATAGTCCAATCTTATGCTGGTCTCTAAGCTTAATTTCGTTAAGGTCTCTTTAATGGTTCTATTCATTCTTTCTACTTGTCTTGAACTCTGTGGTCTATAAGCACAATTTAACTTCCAATTAATCCCCAGGTTCCTGGCTAACCCCTGACTTACCTGGGCCATGAACATCGGTCCATTGTCAGATCCTATTACCAGCTTAGCTTCCTCCAATGGTAGAGAGGCTTAGTCAGCAGCAGCGGAATCACTTAGAGTGTGTTGTGTGTTAGGGGACGAGGGCAGGGGATAAGGAGGGGGAGAAGAGTCCAGTAGAGTCAAATCTGTGACTCAGGGAGAACAGAGGGTGGAGGAGGAGGAGGTTGAGAGGGTTTGAGAGATCATGGGGGAAGGAGTAGGAGCAGAGGTAGGGGCAAGGAAAGGCTTCACCCATGGAGGAGGAGATTTGCAGAGGTCCTGCCAAGTTAAGATATATGGCTGTTGATCCAGATGGCTATGTGGCGCTGGCTGAAAGACAATACCTCTGACTTTTTAAATTAGTGGGAAGTAGAAAGATCCGTCTAGGGGCCATACGACTCCAAAGATGGGCCATTCTGAGGCACAGAGATTCTGCCAGGTCCAGCGTTTTACTAAAAAAAGAAAGATTCTGAGCCCTTAAGCGGACTTTGGTCCAGTGATCAAGGGTCAGGGACAGAGGCATTGACGTGCTCTGTTCCATAATGAAAGTTCCACAAACAGTAAAAGCAAGGACACACGACACAGATAAGACAAGACCATAAAGACAGGCAATGAACGTCCAACACTGAGACCAGGAATGAGTAGCCGGCAAAACCCAATGGTATGGCAATAACGAATCTAAAAGAAAATATCACTGAGTCGAGAAGACTATTTTTCCTTGATTTCCCGAGTTCTCTGCGGGGTCCTCCAGAGAGGTGCCCTTTGTCTCTGTGACATGTCTCTCAGCCACCGTCGGAGAGAGCCCAGGCTCTTCATCGCCAGCAATTTTGCCAAGCCCTAACAAGAAACCTGAAACCAGAAAGAGGCGCCTTACTTGCTCCGAGAGGAGCCCGTTGGGGTCTCTCGTCTGCCACTGCTGGAACTCAGTGGAACCTCAATATGTAAAGGTCAGGCGAGTGTCAGAGGAAGATACTACCAAGAGACTGTCTCATGCAACAGCAAAGGGTTTATTTGTGGTCCAGCATGCTGGAGCTCAGAGCTAAATTAAATAGAGCAGAGACCTCTGAGAACAGCTTAAGCAGAGCTTATATACTTTCCTTGGAGAGGGAAGAGAGGGAAGTTCAGTGATGGGTAAGGGCGAGTGGGCGGTTTGCATGACACCGAGTGAGGGAGTACATTCTGCAGTTCGGCTGTTGGGAACAGTACATTCTAGAACAAGATTAGCAAACATTTCTCAAGATTTCAACAGTGTTTTGTTAAGCATACAGAAAAACAGGAAGTGACAAGTACCTATTTTATTAATTTTATTAACCTTTCACTACCGACTATGCCTTTTTGACTTGATGTTCCTTCTACATTAATTCATGCAACGTACAAGGTGCTATGCCATTGTATATCGATTTATCTGAGACAACTCTGCAGAACGTAATTCAACACCACGTATCACTATCAAGGGCCCAATGCCCTTCTGGGCTTCAAATCAGACTTAAATTTCTTTTTTCATACATATATTTCACCTATATATTCTTCTACACATAGCAACTTCCCAATACGATCATTCATCCAGGAAAATGATTTCTAACCCAAATCGAGCATGTTTTTAACCATAACCGGACACTGTTCCCTCAATCTAATTTACAGAAGAGCAGGGAAGGAGTTGATATTACAATACAGAAATGTAGAAAAACTTCCACCTGCTGAGAACCTCAAAGGTCCATGCAGAAATGATCCCTGGAGAAGATGTAGGAAGCAATAAAGGACCTGAGAGACCAAAAGTCATCTTCCATGGCAAACAACCCGGTCAGGATAAAAGGTTGTGTCTGAATCAGATTTTTTTTTAATGTAGAGATCATGGACCAAACCAGGCCTGTGTGGAGATCTATTCCTGGGTGCCTTTGGTTGATATACCATTCTAACTTGTGAAAATGTCACAGGAAGTAGGGGCGGCCTCAATCTCTTGGGACCCTTGGAAGCAACAGTTAGGACAAAGTGGCTGCCAAGACAGTGCCCTCATTCAGTTCAGGAAGGAAGTGACCTCACCTCACTTTCTTGGTGATGGAACTCTCTGAACGTGGGATCCAGGAAGCCAGGCACACAGAGCCAGTCCCAGTCCCAGTCCCAGTGGTCTCACTTGTTTGGATTTACCAAGGACAGGGTCAGTATTTTTTGGTACCTACAGATGTGAGGAAGGCCAAATGCCAGGAAAGCTCGGATGCAGGGCTTTTCATGAGAAAGCAGGTAGTAGCTCACCGTTGGCTCCTAAGAAGTTCACAGAGTTGGCCAAGGAGACAAGATCTGAGACAGGAAAGGCCATTTTGGGGGAACATATTATGGCCCACAAGTCAGAGGACACTCTGGATAGTCACAGACCTACTTAGGGGAAGGAGGTGCCTTTGTGGGTGTGGTTGTGGGTTTGTGGTTTTGTCTCATTTTCTGAGAATAGGTAGGACAGTCGGTTTGTTTCATTTGAAGTGGACTGTTTCTAGTAAGTCTTTTCACAGGGCGAGTGTTTCTATGTCTGTGTATTCCACTGTTTCCGTGGTTGTAGACATTAGAAAAGAGAATCCATCAATGGATGTGTCGCGTCTAGTAGAATTCTTCTCAGCATTCATATTGCCCCGTTTATGAATGGACTGTAGCTTGCCTTATCGATGAGCAACACCTGCTACCTTCCTAAGTTTCTATTTTCGTCCTGAATTCCAGCCAATCTCAAGAATAGGCCCATGGTTTTGTGTCCAAGATATGTACCACCTCCAAGCTCTGTGACATGGCCATGTACTGGATAGCTGTAGGGGATGGCGAGCATCTCAGAAAACTCAGATATCAGTGTGACCAGGAAAGTCTCAGAGGAGAAACCCTGCTTTCGGCCTTTTGCTTACCTATTGTTCTGTTGCCCTGAATGTCAGGAAGGTCTTTGCCTCAGGCCACCCCTTTGTGAAGCCTGAAGAAAACAGTTTTCAAATGGAAATGAATGGGCATACCTGTGGCACTTTCCTTAATTGCTTTGGAAAGGGATGTGTCTGAATCAGGCCCTTGGCCCTGTGTGTGGCTGTGGCTTAGATTCTCAGCACCTGATGGATCTAAAGAAAGTTACCATGTGTGCATCCAAAAGAAAATTCGCCAAAAGAGCAATTATTGGAATGAAGTCTCTCGACTTCCTCTGTAAGGTTCCTGACTTCCATCAAGTGAGAATGGGATCCTTTGGGTCAAAAGAGTTCTACAAAACCTGCAGAGGCTAGCCCATTGTGCTTGGGTTTTCTCATGACTAAAATTCACATAAAGAATCTAAACCCCACAGACAGTAGTCCTCAAATTGGAGAGTTATTAACGGCAGGCCTATTTGATCACTTTTGGTTCACAGGATGGGTGTCCAGGCCACCTTGACTTTAGGCAAATGAGGGGCAAAGGAGCTTATTTCGGACACTGTCTTGGTCTGCACCCCTCATGGAAACCTCCAGCCAGATTATGATGAGTGTCTATATGAAAGAAGATGAGGGCCATATGGGAGGGTTCTTGTTTTAATTGTGGTAATTTGTGTGGTAGTTGGAAGAGATGACTGGGTCCACCAGGGCTTGAACTCTGGTGTGATTCCCCTTAGAGACTGAGTTTTGGAACTGACCTCAGAGAAGTATTGCCATGAATAGTGTTGGGATTTTAGGAGACCACGCATGAGAATCGCTTTTGGAAACTGAGATCTAGGCCCAGGATGGCTTTCCACAGAGCTCAGGGATTCTGAGCCAGGATATCACATGATTTAATTCTTAAAGACTTGGTAGTCATAGTTGAGAGTCCAAACACACATGGACCTCACATTGTATACCTCAATGGGCCTGGATTCATGTGTCCTTTTGGCCACTCTTTGGGAAGGCTTGCCTGTGAGTGTTCTCCAGAGCTTTCATTGAAATGAGCTTCCTCACCATTTAATGGTTCCTGAATTAAATGAAACCCACAGTGCCTCCAACTTCATCCTTGAAAAATGACTAGATTAATACCATGAAATTTTTGAAATCCCCATGACCAGGTGGCACTGGATAACCTTAAGATATCCTGTTGCTGATCATGAGTATAACAAACAGTGCCTTGATTGACTGAGTTTCGTGAAAATTGTGTAGAACAGAGATGCCAGTAAGTTGGAGCCTGCTGGGTAGTGGGCGTAGAGCAGTGGACTATAGGTGTGTAAATAAATATTTTTGGTAGGACCACCTGGATCTTCCATTGGCTTCCAAATCTTGCGACTGACATGGTGCAGGCAGCAGACCTTTATATGTAAAGGCATCTTGTTATATGTAGAGGTTTCAGGGCAATGTTCAGAATCAGGTTGCTATAGTCAAGGGGAAAGCTATGTGGGATAGAAGCCTGGTTCGTACATTCTCTTGCCGACCCTGACCAACCGACATGACAGAACTCCCTCCAGCATTGTGTCCCAGTTGAACATATTGTATTTCATGAAGCAAATACCAAATTCCCAGTGCAGCAGTAAGAAACACCCTGAAAAGTGGAGGATGACCAAATGGCTTCACAGACCACACGGGAAGACACTTAGCTCCCAGTAGCAACAGTTTACCTACAAAGGGAGATTTCAGACCTGCTGCCTCATGTTCATTACAAAATAAAGAACCATGTCCTCCAGGTCACATAGATGCAGACCCAGATTTTTGGTGTCACTACAAACGAAGCTAAATCTCCTGACAATTACATATATTTCTTTTTCTTTTTTTAATTAATTTTTATTGTAGGTTGTTCAAAACAGTACATACTTCTTGATATATCAAATTTCACACTTTGATTCAAGTGGGATATGAGCTCCCATTTTTACTCCATATACAGATTGCAGAATCACATCAGTTGCAGAACCATTGATTTACATATTGCCATACATATATTTCTTGTGCCTAACCTCAGAGGAAGTTTCTCCATAAGTCTTTAGGTCAGCACAGCTCCATGTTTCTGGAGTGTTTACCCTCTCCCATACTTTTGTAAACTGTTTTACCACCTCCAGTGTTGTGAACTCCTGAGCATTTTTCATTCCACATATGTATTCACAGGTTTTCTAACTCCTCTCCTCTAATTGTGTCTTACTTTTAGCGATGGTTATGTCAAGGTATTGTTCTGGATAAGAGAGGGAAGATTTTTGTGTATCACATGTTTGCATACACATTAGATCCATTTTCCTATTTTCCATTTGAAATACTGAATCCCTGACACTAACCCATACCCTACTAGACTCTGACTACTAATCCTAATATCATGGAGAAAAAAAAACCTAACTGAATAGAAGTACAGTCCTTTTATAGGAAGCATGGTGTATATTTGTATTTGTCTTCCTCTTTATCAAGAGTATGTGTTTTAAATTTAGTAAACTTTTCATTTTAATATTTCTCCATGATTTTTTAAAGTTATCACATATGTAAATTCCTGTCTCCCTTTCTCTGTATCCTATTCAGCACATGTAATTTTTTTATGCATATACAATATCCTACCTGGTATCACACGTACATTCTTGTAAGATCACTGACTTTGGAATATAAAAATTGTGAGAAGAGATGACTCTCCCTAAATAATGATGGAACTGAAAATTCCACCTATGGGTGAGCTTCCTAGTGAAAAACACTATACATAAATCCATGTTCAGTAAAATGAATATTTTTGGATTTGTGAATGAATTATATTTCATGATGAATATCGATTGGCATTTATATTGCTAAATATTAATGTGTGTGTGTGTGTGTGCATGTGTGTGTGTGTGTGGGCGTGTGTGTGTGTGTATATTCTACGGATTTTAAAAAAATATGAAAAATATGTGTCTTATTATACACTCCCTAAATTCATTCATATTCATTTATGTTCATTTAAATTCAAATTTTCACAAGATTATTCTCAGTAATATTCATACACCTGAAATATATTTTGGTTTCCTACTACTGAAAACTAAGTTCAGTGGATGGTGCTTAAAAATCCTAATATTTCTACAGTAACTGACCCAGTTTAACATCAATGCAAGTAGATTGCTATGGGACATGATGTGTAATTTGAAGTTCATTTTTACTCAACACTGGTACATTACTATTTCTTCAGTTTATGGACATCATAGGATGTATTTTTTCATCCACAACTTCACAAATTTTTTTGGCATTTGGTTCACTTTCAATTACTTACTACTTCAGAACACATGTATTCCTCCATGTTTCTTTACTGGTCTTTTCACTAGACTTCTTTCTAAACACATTATTTTCGATTCCATAATCATTTTTGAAGCAAAACTCACTCTTCACGATAAACCGTAACCCTAATAATACCATTGCATATATAACTCGTTGGAATGATGGTATATATATCAATATAAGATTTCCAATATATTTTCAGATGCAAACTCAATCCATTATTTAATGTTGGATCCAGTTACATACTTTATTCACAATATGGTCTATTCATGCATCATCTCAATAATCATCAACACAAGGTACACCTATTTGTATCCCCAGTACTAATTTATAAGTTTCCAGAATATTACTCCCCTTTATGGTGGAAGAAATACTTATGTCACCTGATCTACATATACATTTTACCACAGTAGTATTCTGGACACAAAATGCAAAGGTCACACATATGATTGTACCAAAGCGTAAATAGAAAGTGACCATGGATTACTAAAAGCATCTATGTCCAGGGTGCCTACTGCTCTCAAATGTCAATCCTATTGGTTACTACATATTTGTTTCTTCCTAAGATTATATATTTAACCTCAAGCCTTTTGAAAATATCTAATCCTATCACTCACTTTATACTTTTCCTGATTTCCTAATGCCCCTATTGATATCTGCTTTCCTACATATTTTTCCCAGTTCATCATTGTGACTGTCTCTTCACATGTGCTGATATTTACATTCACCCTCTAACTGAAAACCAATTGCTAAAGAACTTTTGGTCCAACTCCGAGACTCACTCTTCTTCCTAAACCTACTGACTATCTTCCTAATCCTACAGACTATCCCTTTTTGACTGGATGTTCTCTTCTACTTTCAATCATCCGAGGTATAGGGTCCTATGCCATTGTATATCGATTTATCTGAGACCTCGGTGCAGAACATAATTCAATCTAAGTATACCAATCAAGGGCCCAATGCCTTTCTGGGCTTCAAATCTTTCCTAGATCTCTGATCTCATACATATATTTCACATTTATATTCTTATAAATATCACAGGTTCCCAATACCATAATTCATCCAGCAGAATGACTCCTAACCCAAATCGAACATGCTATTAACACTAACCATACACTGTTCCCTCAATCTCACTTTACAGAAGAGCAGGGACAGAGTTGGTCTTAAAATCCAGGAAGGTAGGGTATCATCCACCAGCTGAGAACCTCAAAAGTCCCTGCAGAAATAATCCCTTGAGTAGGTGTAGGCAGGTATGAAGGATCTGAGAGAGCAAAAGTCATCTTCCATGGCAAACAACCTGGTCAGGTTGAAGGGATGTGTCTGAATTAGCCTCTCTCTTCCTAATGTAGAGAAGATGGACCAAACCATGGCTGTGTGGAGAGCTGTTCCCCGGTGCCTATGGTTGATATACCATCCTAACTTATGAATGAGTCACAGCAAGTAGAGGCAGACTCCATCTTTTGGGAACCTTGGAAGAAACTGTTAAAACAAAGTGGTTTCCAAGGCAGTGACTTCATTCAGTTCTTGAAGGAAGTGACCTCACCTTACATTATTGGTGATGAAAGTCTGTGATCTTGGGATCCAGGAAACCAGGCACACAGAGTCAAACCCACTCCATGTCCCAGTGGGCTCACTTGTTTGGATTTAACAAGACAGAGTCACTCTTTCTTGGTACCTACTGATGTGAGGACAGCCAAATGCCTGGAAACTATGAAGACTGGCCTTTCCAGAGAAAGCAGGTAGTTTCTCACCACGGGCTCCTGACAACTTCACAGAGTTTGCTAAAGAGACCAGATCGGAGACAGGACACACCATTTTTGGGGAACATAGTATGGCCCACAAGTCAGAGGACACTCCGGATAGACACAGACCTACTTGGGGGAAAGAGGTGCCTTTTTGGGTGTGAGTGTGAGTTTGTGGTTTTGTCTCATGTTCTGAGAATAGTTAGGAAAGCTGGTTTGTTTGTTTTGGAGTGGACTGTTTCTAGTAAGTCCTTTGACAACGTGAGTGTTTCTGTGTCTATATATCATACTGTGTCCGTGATTGTAGACAGTAGAAAAGAGAATGCATCAATGGATGTGTCCTGTCTACGAGAAAGCTTCAAAGCATTCATCCTGAGCAATTTATGAATGGACTGCAGCTTGCCGTATGGATGGGCAACTCCTGGTATCTTTCTAAATTCCTGTTTTCTTCCTGAATTCTGGACACTCTCCAGAATACGCTCATGATTTTGTGTCCAAGATATGTACCACCTCAATCTCTGTGACATGGCCATGTACTGGATAGCTGATGGGAATGGTGAGTATCTCAGAAAACTCAGATATTAGTATGCCCAAGAAAGTCTCAGTGGAGAAACCCTGCTTTGGGCCTTTTGCTTACCTATTCTGTTGCCCTGAATGTCAGGAAGGTCTTTGCCTCAGGCCACACTTTGTGAAGCCTGAAGAAAATTGTTTTCAAATGGAATTGAATGGTCATTACCTGTGCCTCTTCGGTTAATTGCTTTGGAAATGGATGTGTCTGAATCAGCCTCTTGGCCCTATGTGAGGCTGTGGCTTAGATTCACAGCACATGATGGGTCTAAAGAAAAATCCCATGTGTGCATCCAAAACCAAAATGGACAAAAGAACTGTCATGGTGGATAGAGTCTCTCGCCTTCCTCTGTAAGGTTCCTGACCTCCATTAAGTGAGAATAGGGATCATTTGGGTCAAGTGAATTCTTTAAAGTTCTGCAGAGGCTATCCCATAGGTTCGTGGGTTTTCTCATGACTCCAATTCACATCTATGTTTACAGAAGAGCAGGGACAGTGTTGGTCTTACAATACAGGAATGCAGTGGATCTTCCATCTGTTGAGAACCTCAAAGCTCCATGCAGAAATGATCTCTGGAGAAGATGTAGGCAGCTATGTGAGACCTGAGAGAGCAAAAATCATCTTCCATGGCAAACAACCTGGTCAGAATTAAGGGTTGAGTCAGAATGAGCCTATCTCTTCTTAATGTAGAGAAGATGGACCAAACCCGGCCTGTGTGGAGAGCTGTTCCCTTTTGCCTACGGGTGATATACCATTCTAACTTGTGAAAGTGTCACAGGAAGTAGGGGCAGCCCTCATCTCATGGGACCGTTGGGAGCAATTGTTATGACAAAGTGGTTGCCAAGGCAGTGATCTCATTCACTTCCTGAAGGACGTGATCTCATCTCACTTCCATGGTGATGGAACTCTCTGAACTTGGGATACAGAAAGCCAGGCACCCAGAGCCAGTCTCAGTTCTAGTCCCAGTGGTCTCACTTTTTTGGATTTTCAAAGGACAGAGTCAGTCTTTCTTGATACCTACTGATGTGAGGATGGCCAAATGTCAGGAAAGCTCGGAAGAGGGGCTCTTCCTGAGAAAGCAGATAGTGGCTCACTCCTGGCTTCTAACAACTTCACATTGTTGGCCAAGAAGACCAGATCTGAGACAGGTCAGGCCATTTCGGAGGATCATAGTATGGCCCATCAGTCAGAGCACACTCCGGAGAGTCACAGACCTATTTGGGGGAAGGAGGTGCCATTGCGGGTGTGGGTTTGTGGTTTTGTCTCATGTTCTGAGAATAGTTAGAAAAGGCGGTTTGTTTGGTTTGGAGTGAACTGTTTCTAGTAAGTCGTTTGACAATGCAAGTGTTTCTATGTCTGTGTATCCCACTGTGTCCGTGCTTGTAGACATTAGAAAAGAGAATGCATCAATGGATGTGTCCTGTCTCATAGAAAGCTTCCCAGCATTCATCCAGCACAATTTATGAATTGAATGCGGCTTGCCTTATTGATGGGCGATACCTGCTACCTTCCTAAGTTGCTGTTTTCTTCCTGAATTATGGCCAATCTCCAGAATAGGCTCATGGTTTTGTGTCCAAGATATGTACTACCTCCAAGCTCTGTGACATGGCCATGTACTGGATGGCTGAATGGAATGGCGAGCATCTCAGAAAACTCAGATATCAGTGTGACCAGTAAAGTCTCAGTGGAGAATCCCTGCTTTGGGCCATTTGCTTACCTATTGTTCTGTTGCCCTGAGAGTCAGGAACGTCTTTGTCTCAGGCCAACCCTTTGTGAATCCTGAAGGAAAGATTTTTCAAATGGAAATGAATATGCTTTACCTTTGGCTCTTTCCTTAATTGATTTGGAAAGAGATGTGTGTGAATCAGCCTCTTGGCCCAGTGTGATTCTTTGACTTAGATTCTCAGCACCTGATGGATCTAAAGAAAGATCCCATGGGTGCATAAAATCCAAAATGGCAAAAAGAGCAGTCATTGTTGATGAAGTATTTTGCCTTCCTCTGTAAGGTTCCTGAATTCCATCAAGTGAGAATAGGGATCTTTTGGGTCAAATGAGTTCTTCAATTCTATTCAGAGGCTATCCAATAGGTGCTTGAGTTTTCTCATCTTTCCAATTCACATAAAGAATCTGTACCCGACACTCAGTAGGACTCAAATTGGAGAAGCAGAGCAGTATTAAGGGCAGGCCTATTTGATCACTCCTGGTACACAGGAAGGGTGTACAGGCCACTGGGAATTTAGGCAAATGAGGGGCAACAGAGCTTATTTTGGACACTGTCTTGGGCTACGCTAATGCTATCAAATGTCAATCCTATTGTTGACTTCATATTTGTTTTATCCTAAGCTCATATATTCATCCTCAACCCTGTTGAAAATATCTAATCCCATCACTCACTTTATTCTTTTCCTGATATCCTAATGTCTCCATTGATATCTGCTTTCCTACATATTTTGCCCTGTGCATCATTGTGACTGACTCTTCACTTGTGTTGACGTTTACATTGACTCTCTAACCAAAACCCTATTGCTAAAGAACTTTTGTTCCAAATCCTATACTCACTTTTCTTCCTAAACTTACTGACTATCTTTCTAATCCAACTGACTATAACATTTTGAATGGATGTTCTCTTCTACATTCAATGATCCAAGTACAGTTTAGGTTTCTATTCAACCGGGTGAGGGAGTAGATTCTGCAGTTTGGCAATTGGGGACAGCACATTCTGGCAACAAGATTAGCAAAGAGTTCTCAAGATTTCAACAGTGTTTCGTTAAGTGTACAGAAAAACAGGAAGTGACAAGTACATATTTTATTAACCTTTCTTTCCCCACTTCTTTTTCTGGCTACTTTTAATCATAAAAGTGATCTTTGTGGGGTGTCACATTCTATGTCTGCTAGTGGGGTATTACCATAATTTTAATTTGTCCAATTTGAGCTTGGAGAAAAGAAATTACATGGTTGAGGAAACAGGGTTTTATAGTTAGTAATACTATGAGGATTATTATTGGACCGGCCAGGGTTGATAAAAACGTAATTAACCAGGGGGACTGTGTAAAAAAAGACTCAAACTACCCTTTTTGTGCCTCTCTCTCTCGTTGTTGCTCTTCAAGGCATCTTTTTAATTTACTCATAGATTTTTTTACAACTCCAGTATTGTCGACATAAAAACAACATTCTTCCCTCAATGAAGCACAAAGGCCCCCTCTGTCATGAAAAGGAGGTCCAACCCTCGACTGTTCTGTAAAACAACTTCAGAGAGAGAGGTTAAAGATTCCTGCAAAGCTGTGATGGAGGTTTCTAAAATCTTTAAGTTTTGATCTATTGCTGCTTCTAATTGGGTCACTTGTTGTGTCCCATGGACCAGAGCAGTGGTTCTTGTGCCCAACCCTGCAGCAACTCCTATTCGTAATAGAATGGCTAAGGTGAGGGACATATGTTCCCAGTGGAACCGGGTTGTATGTCCCCCTCTTTGATCTTCAGATGAACCTGCGTCATGATAGAGCACTCTGGGAAACATCTGCACCATTTCACAATTAATCACATCTGTTGACCATTCCATGAAAACATAAACAATGTTTAAGTATATAGAATTATACTGTTATAGGGACGGACAAGGCAATGCACCTAAGATAGCACCAAAGACACGGAAACAGTCTTTTTTGGTTTCAACCAGATTCAGAGGGCATTGCTTCTGTTGTAATCAATTAATCCCCTGAAACCCAAGTTACGTAGTTTCAGAATTTTGTACCCAACACGTAAGGGAAGTGGCTCAGAAGTTCACAGTCTGCAGAAGTTCACAAAAAGCAGTTTTTGTTTCTCTTTTTTCCTCAGTTTGGGCAAGTTAACTTTTCAAGGACACCTGGGTGTGGGTGTCTTCCCTTTCTTTTTTTCCCCCTTCCAGTTGTTTCCATACAGCCCAGTTTGTAACTTCTTTATCTTAGAAATGTAGCCATCTCTGTGAAGCCCCAGCTCAAGGCCAGAGGACTTTTTTTCAAATATTTTGTGAAAAACTAGTAAGGGTGTGTCTAGATCAGGAGTGCTGAATTTTTTAGCCAGTTGCCAAGGAGACCAGGGCAACACAAAAATAGGAAGTTTATCTACAGTGAACTCTTTTATAGGGACTCTTTTGCTGAAAGTCCTAAATCAGCCATGGTGAAGACTTCTGGAGAAGGTCAGTTAAGACTTTTCTGTGGGCCTGGTACAGAGGGGGAAATTTTGGAAGGCAGGGATAAGAGCAGCTCTGTGGATCTGAGAATGAGGAAGGAGAGATGTAAAAGAATATTGGGAGAGGGCTTTGGGATCTTAATAGCAACAAAAACTTGAGCAGTATAACAGATAGAACAGAGGGGGAGACGGGAGTGAGATTCCAAAAAGCCTGTGAGGGACTTTAAATTCTTAGTAACCTGTTTTTAGTGATGACAAAGCAACATTAAAGGCCATTTTCATTACATCTTGTATTAGGGTCTGAGGATTCTTCTCAGCGGGTTTGAGCTTTGCATTAGGTGGTAAGAGGACTGGGTGGGACCCGGTGCGGGCACTGACAGGAGAGGAGAGGAGTGAGTGAATGGAGT
Source organism: Callospermophilus lateralis (assembly GCF_048772815.1). Lineage (NCBI taxonomy): Eukaryota > Metazoa > Chordata > Mammalia > Rodentia > Sciuridae > Callospermophilus > Callospermophilus lateralis. Next base: position 81,739 of record NW_027513003.1, on the reverse strand, counting down.
GGTACCTCAGTACCTGCAACCTCAGCAAGGGAGCAATGGTCTGAGAACCAGTCGAGATTTGGGTTTTTGATCTAGATATTGGAGGGGAGAAATCAAGTTGCTGAGGTGGGAGTGACAGCAGAGAGTCTGGAGCACAAGGCTGAGGGTGAGCATCTATTGGAGAAGCATAGTTCAGGATGTGAGCAAAGGAGAGAGAAGGCCTCCACATAGCGGAATCTCCTTTCACCCTTTTGAGCACTTGCAGAAGTTAAAAAGGTCACACAGAATTTGAGGATCTAGAGACCTCTCTGGGGGCCATCGGTTTTGGTTATCTAATTCGTAATATGGCCAATGCTGTGTACAGAATTTGATGAGGAGTTTGGGTTCCATCTGACAGTCCCTGTATGCTCACATCCCCATGACTTACAATAGAAGTCTGCTCTCCCCCCCCACAGCCGTGACTGTTTGTGGCTTTGATAGTCTGCCGCGCAAACATAGTAATCTAGGCTAGCCAACCTGCATCTGGCTCACGTGTCCCTACATCTATAATGTTTGTTTCCATTATCTATGGTACAGAAAGGATTTAATGGAATTTTAGTGGGATCCTGTTAATCAGGGATATCCCAATAGGAAAGACCTATAGCCAGCTGACAAATGACTGGGTGGAGAGATGGCCACCAGGTTCGTAAGCTGGCTGTATTCGAGATAGGCCATACTTCGTGTCCAGTAGGACTTGTGATCAGCCATCGCAGCTTAAGGGGCTGATGAGGGTTAAGACTACTGGTCGTCAAGGGGAGAATAAATATCTTCCAGGATCTTCTTTACAACCATTTGCAATGTTTCTTTTTTCTTCTTTTTTATTTCTTTTTTTGTGTGTGTGGGGGGAAGGCTTCAATACATCCTGAAAATGTATGTTCAAAGACTAGGAGTTATTTAAGTCCATACCTTACTGGCTTAATTTCAGTAAAGTCCACTTCCCAGAAATGTCCTCGTCTGGTTCCTCATAGGTGCTTTCCTGCAGGAAGCTTGGAAGTGTAAGCTTTAACCAATTAATGGACCTGACAGGCTTTTGTTACCCATTCAGTTATTTCCTTTTTCTGTGAGTAGGTTAGGTGAAAACTGTGTTCTTGATCCTTCACGAATGAATGCAGTTTCTTTGAACAAAGGTGAGTGAGTTGATGAACATTTGCTACTGACATAGTTAGAGCCATGATTATAGGAGTAGTTACTGAAGGATTAAAAAATTCCACTTGGGGGCCTTCAGGGTTAAAAGTTATTTTGGCCCAGAGCTTGGTGAGCAGAACTCTGCCCATCAATGGGGCCAGGGATTACTAGGAAGGAGTGATGGATTTTTCCTTTTCCCTGGTCCATGGTCCTCTTAGTTGTCAAAGCCCGATATTTACTTCTGTTAGACTCTTGAATTAGAGACCTTTTATTTGGTAGAGGGCCCAATGGGCCTTACGGGCTGAGTATATTCCCCCTGCATCTACTTCAAAGTTTATTGTGTTCCCCTCCACTTCAAAAGTTACCTTGAGGTCAGGGAGAGGATCTGAGCCCGGACTTTCTTAGTATTACTCCAGAGTCAGAATATCTGGCTGGCATGGCTGTCTCTTTCTAGGGCACTCTTTGGCCCAGTGTCCTTTTTCTTTAGAGTAGGCACATTGATCTGAGGCCAGGGGTGGCCTCTAGTGTGTGCCCAGGTATCCCTTCCTGTCTCTCTGTTTCTTAATTTCTGGCCTATTTGTTGTTGTGACCAGGACCTTAGTCAATGCCTTAGTCTGTCTTTTGTTTCTTTTATCCTCACTCAGCTCCCTTCTCTTCCTCAGTTTCTTTCTTAAAGTATACCTTCTCGGGTTCTCTGACTAAATCCCTCAAAGTCATATCTTGTAATCCATCTAAGCATTGTAACTTTCTTTTAATATCCAGGGCAGCTTTCCCAATAAAGGCCATTGTGACAGATGCCTTTTGATCCTCTGCCTGAGGATCGAAAGGAGTATGTCTCTTATATACCTACATAATTATCTCTAGGAACATAGAGGGAGATTCATCAGGCCCTTAAATAATCTCTCTTACCTTGGCCAAATTAGTTGGTCACCTAGCGGCCACTAAGATACCCACTATTAGAGCCCGGCGATAAGTGGACAGATGCTCCCTACCTTCAAAGGTGTTGGGGTCCCAGTTGGGTCGTTTCAAGAGAAAGCCGGCTTTGAATATATTGGGAAGTTTTGTCGGTCACGCATTTGGTCCGAGGATACTTTTTTCTAGCATCCAGGAGGATTCTCTTTTGTTCCTCTGTCATGAAGAGAGTCCCTAGGAGTTGTTGGCAGTCATCTCAAGTAGGTTGGTGTGAAAACATCAATGACTTCACCAGACCTGAGAGCCAGGTTGGGTCCTCGGTAAAAGGAGGATTGTTATTTTTCCATTTATATAGGTCTGAAGAGGAGAAGGCCAATACTGGTAGGCTTGCATTTTTTCCCTATGGCCATCGTCAATCATTGGTCCTTAGGGATGGAGGGAAGCAACACGGGAGTTCCAGGGTTTTCAATCATTTGCCACCTGCGAGTTTCTTTAGCAACTCCAGCTTTCTCTAGGGGAGGAGGGGCTGTGTGTGATGCAGGGGAGTTATCTGGAGGGCCCTGGGCTGGCTTAGCTTCCTCCAATTGCGGAGAGGCTGAGTCAGCAGCTGGAGAATCACTTAGAGGGTGTTGGGGGTTGTGGGACAAGGGTAGAAGACAAGGAGGGGAACGAGAGTCCAGTAGAGTCAAATCTTGTGACTCAGGGAGAACAGAGGGTGGAGGAGGAGGAGGAGCAGAGGGGTTGAGAGATCGTGGGGGAAGGAGTAGGAACGGGGACACAGCAAGGAAAGGCTTCACCCACGGAGGAGGAGATTTGCAGAGGTCCTGCCAAGTTAAGGTATATTCCTGTTTATCAGTATGGCTATGTGGCCCTGGCTGTAAGACAATATCTCTGTCTTTTTAAATTAGTGGGAAGTAGAAAGATCCTTCTAGGGGCCATCAGAATCCAAAGGTGGGCCATTCTGTGGCACACAGAGTCTGCCAGGTCCAGCGTTTTACTGAAAAAGAAACATTCTGAGCCCTTAAGCGGACTTTGGTCCATAGATCAAGGGTCAGGGACAGAGGCATTGAAGTGATCTGTCCCATAATGAAAGATACACAAACAGTAAAAGCAAGGACACAGGACACAGACAAGAGAAAACAATAAAGACAGGCAATGGACGTCCAACACTGAGACCAAGACTGAGAAGGTGGCAAAACCCGATGGGCTGGCAATACCGAATCTGAAACAAAGTATCACTGAGTCGAGGAGACTATTATTCCTCGATTCCCGAGTCCTCTGTGGCGTCCCCCAGGGACTTGGCTTGTGGCTCTGTGACACGTCTGCCAGCCACCATCAAAGAGAGCTCACACACTTCATCGACAGCCATTTTGCCAAGCCCTAACCTGAAACCTGAAACCAGAAAGAGGCACCTTACTTACCCTGAGAGTAGCCCATTGGGGTCTCTCATTCACCACTGCTGGATTTCGGTGGAACCTCCATATATAAATATCGGAAGAGCATTGGGGGAAGAGACCACCAAGAGACTCTCTCATGCAAAAACAAAGGGTTTATTGGGGGTCCAGCATGCTGGGGCTCAGAGCTCATTTGAATAGAGCAGAGAACCCTGAGAACAGCTTAAGCAGAGCTTATATACTTTCCTTGAAGAGGGCAGGGAGGAAAGTTTATTGATGGGCCTGGGCGGGTGAGCAGTTTGCGTGCAACTGGGTGAGGGAGTACATTCTGAAGTTTGGCAGTTGGGGACAGCACATTCTGGGAAAAAGATTAGAAATCACTTCTCAAGATTTCAACAGTGTTTTATTAAGCATACAGAAAAACAGGAAGTGACAAGAATCTATTTTATTAACATTTCACTACCAACTATACTTTGCCAGATTTCCTAAAGTCTCTATTGATATCTGCATTCCTACATATTTTCCCCAGTTCATCATTGTGATTAATTCTTCACATGTGCTGACATTTACATTCACTCAATACCCGAAACCCTATAGCTAAAGAACTTTTGGTCCAAATCCTATACTCACTCTCCTTTATAAACATACCGACTATCTTCCTAATACTACTGACTATCCATTTTGACTGGAAGTTCTCTTTGAAAATCAATCATCCAAGTTACAAGGTCCTATGCTTAATACCCAATCAAGGGCCCAATGCCCTTCTGGGCTTCAAATCTTACCTAGATTTTTGTTTTCAGATTCATATATTTTACCTATATATTCTTGAAAATATCGCAGGTTCCCAATACCATTATTCATCCAGCAGAATGATTTCTATTCCAAATCAAACCTGTTATTAACCCTAACCATACACTGTTCCCTCAATCTAACTTTAGAGAAGAGCAAGGACAGAGTTGGTCTTAAAATACAGGAATTTAGGGGATCTTCCAACTGCTGAGAAACTCAAAGGTCTATGCGCAAATGATCCCTAGAGAAGTTGTAGGCACCTATGAAGGAACTGAGAGAGCAAAAGTCATCTTTCATTGCAAACAACCTGGTCAGCATGAAGGGATGTGTCTGAATCAGCCTCTCTCTTCTTTATGTAGAGAAGAAGGACCAAACGAGGCCTCTGTGGAGAGCTGTTCCCGGTTACCAATGTTTGATATACCATTCTAACTTGTGAAAGTGTCAAAGGAATTAGGGACAGCCTCCATTTCATGGGACCTTTGGAAGCAAATGTTAGGACAACGTGCTTGCCAAGGCATTGACCTCATTCAGTTCCTGAAGGAAGTGACCTCACCTCACATTCTTGGTGATGGAACTCTCTGAACTTGGGATCCAGGCATCCAGGCACACAAATCTAGTCCCAGGCCCAGTCCCAGTGGTCTCACTTCTTTTGATTTACCAAAGACAGAGTCAGTCTTTCTTGGTATCTACTGATGTGAGGATGGCCAAATGCCAGGAAAGCTCTGAAGAGTGGCCTTTCCTGAGTAAGCAGGAAGTGGCTCACCGTTGTCTCCTGACAACTTCACAGAGTTGGCCAAGGAAACCAGATCTGAGACAGAACAGGCCATTTGATGGGAACATAGTACGGCCCACCAGTCAGAGGTCACACCCGATAGTCAGAGACCTACTTTGGGAAAGGAGGTGAATTTGTGGGTGTGAGTGTGTGTTTGTGATTTTGTCTCATGTTCTGAGAATAGGTAGGAAAGGCAGTTTGTTTGGTTTGGAGTGGACGATTTCTAACAAGTGATTTGACAAGGCGAGTGTTTTTATGTCTGTGTATCCCACTGTGTCCATGGTTGTAGACATTAGAAAAGAGAATGCATCAAAGGATGTGTCCAGGCTAGTAGAAAGCTTACCAGAATTCTTTCTGCCCAATGTATGAAAGGAATGCGGCTTGCCTTATGGATGGGTAACACCTGCTATCTTCCTAAGTTCCTGTTTTCTTCCTGAATTCTGGCCACTCTCCAGAATAGGCTCATGATTTTGTGACCAAGTTATGTACCACCTCCAAGCTCTGTGACATGGCCATGTACTGGATAGCTGAAGGGAATGGCGAGCGTCTCAGAAAATTCAGATATCAGTGTGACCAGGAAAGTCTCAGTGGAGAAACACTGCTTTGGGCCGTTTGCTAACCTAATGTTCTGTTGCCCTGAATGTCAGGAAGGTCTTTGCCTCATGCCACCCCTTTGTGAAGCGTGAAGAAAACAGTTTTCAAATGGAAATGAATATGGATCACCTGTGGCTCTTTGCTTAATTGCTTTGAAAAGGGATGTGTCTGAATCAGCCTCTTGGCCCTGTGTGAGGTTGTGGCTTAGATACTCAGCACGTGGTGGATGTAAAGAGAGATCCCATGTGTGCATCCAAAACCAAAATGGCCAAAAAGCAGTCCTTGTGGATGAAGTCTGTCGCCTTCCTCTTTAAAGTTCTTGAACTCCATCAAGTGAGAATAGGGATCCTTTGGGTCAAATGGGTTCTTCAAAGACCTGCAGAGGAGCTTGTGTTTTCTCATGACTGCAAATCACATAAAAATATATACCTGACACTCAGTTTTCCACAAATTGGAGAAGCATAGAAGTATTAACGTCTAGCATATTTGATCACTCCTCTTTCACATGAAGGGTGTCCAGGCCACCCTTAATTTACGCCAATGAGGGGCAAGGGAGTTATTTTGGACACTCTCTTGGACTCCGCCACTCATGGAAACCTTCAGCCAGAGGTTGTGATTAGTGTCTATATGGAAGAAGATGAGGGCCATATGGGAGGGTTTTGGTTTTAATTTTGGTCATTTGTGTTCGGTTGGAAGACATGACTGGGACCACCTGGGCTTGAACTCTGGTGTGATTCCCCTTAGAGACTGAATTCAGAGAAGTATTGCCATGAATTTTGTTGGGATTTTAGGAGTCCACCCATGAGAATCACCCTTGGAAACTGAGATCTAGGCCCAGGGTGGCTTTCCACAGAGCCCTGGGTATCTCAGCCAGAAGATCACATGATTTAATTCTGAAAGACTTGCCAGCCATTGTTGAGAGTCACAACACCCATGGACGTCACATTGTAGACCTCAATAGGCCTGGCTTCATGTGACATTTTGGCCACTCTTTGGGAAGCCTTGCCTGTGAGAGTTCTACAGAGCATTCATTGAAATGAGCCTCCTCACCATTTAAAGGTTCCTGAATGAATTGAAACCCACAGTGCCTGCAACGTCATCCTTGAAAAATGCCTAGATAAATACCATGAAATTTTTGAAATTCCCATGACCAGGTGGCACTGGAGAAACTTTGGATGTCCTGTTGCTGATCGTAAATATGCAAGACAGTGCCTTGATTGAGTGGGTTTCATGAAAATGGTGTAGAACAGAGATGCCAGTATGTTGGAACCTGCTGAGTAGTGGGCCTAGAGCAGTGGAAGGCAGGTGTGTGATAAAAAATTTGTGGTGGGGCCATGTGGATCTGCCATTGGATCCCAAATGGCTTGTGACTTACATGGTGCAGCCAGCAAACCCTTCCATGTAAAGGCTTCTGGTTATATGGAGATGTTTCCGGGCAATGTTTAGAATCAGGTTACTATGGACATGGGGCCAAGCTATGTGGGATAGAAGCCTGGTTGATGCATTCTCCTGCAGACCCTGACCAACCACACATGAAAGAATTGCCTCCAGGACTGTGTCCTAGTTGAACTTCTTTTTTTTCATGAAGGAAATGCCAAAGTCCCAGTGCAGCAGCAAGAAACACCACGAAAAGTGGAGGATGACCAAATGGCTTCCCAGTCCACATGGGAATACCCTTAGCCCCCAGTGGCCACAGTTTACTTACAAAGAGAGAATTCAGCACTGCTGCCTCATGTTCATTGGAAAATAAGAAACCATGTCCTCCAGGTCACATAGATGCAGACACAGCTTTGATAGTCTCACTAAAACGAAGCTAAAGCTCCTGACAACAACATATATTTCAAGTGCCCAAACTCAGAGGCAGTTTCTCAAGAAGTATTTAGGCCAGCAGAACTCCATGTTTATGGAGTGTTTACCCTGTCCCATACTAGGGAAACTCCTCTACCACTTCCAAGGTTGTAAACTCCTGAGCATATTATTCACAAATTTTATTACTCTTCTCCTCTAATTGTGTCTTACTTTGGGTGAAAAAAATGTCAAGGAATTGTTCTGGATGAGAGTGGGAAGATTTTGTTTAGCACATATTTGCATACACATTGGATTCATTTTTCTATTTTACATTTGAAATACTGAATCCCTGACACTAACACATGCCCTGCTAGATTCTGAATACTAATCCTAATATAATGAAGAAAAATTACGGAAACAGAATAGAAACACAAGCAGTTCAGAGGAGGCATGTTGTATACTTGGACTTGCCTTTTGCATTATATAGGGTAGGAGTTATAAATCTAGTCAATTTTTTGTTGAAATAGTTTTCCATGTGCTTTTAAAGTTAACAAATATGTGAATTCCTGTCTCCCTTTCTCTGTATTCTATTCAGCACATGTATTTTTATATGCACATATAGAATCCTACCTGGTATCACACGTACATTCTTGTGAGTTACATGACTTGGCAGATACAAAGTGTGAGAAGAGATCACTCCTCTTAAACGCTGTTTGACCTGAAAATTCAACCTATGGGTGAGCTTCCTAGTTGAAAAAAGTTATACATAAATCCATATCCAGTAAAATGAATATTTTTGGATCTGTGGATGATTCATATTTCACGGTGTAATTCGATTGGCATATATATTGCTAATTTTTAAAATCTGTGTGTGGATATATATATATATATATATATATATATATATATATATATATATATTCTCTCCAGATATTTCAAAATATTTAATATATGTGTCTTATTATACACTCCCTAAATTCATTCATGATTATGTATGTGGATTTATAATCAACTTTTCACAAGATTATTCTCAGAAATATTCATTCACCTGATATACGTATTTCTTTCCTAGTATTGAAAACTAACTTCAGTGAATGGTGCATATAAATCCTAATATTTCTACAGTAACTGATCCATTTTAACATCAATGCAAGTAGATTCCTATGGGACATGATAAGTATTTTGAATTTCATTTTTATTGAAAACTAGTACATTACTATTTCTTCAGTTTATGCACATTATTGGATATATATTTCATCCACAAGTTCACAAATTTATAGGCATTTATTTCACTTTCAATCACTTTCTGCTTCAGAAAACACGTGTTCCGCCATGTTTCAAACTGGTCTTTTCATGAGACTTCTTTCCAAACACATTATTTTTGATTTCCATAATCACTTTTGAAGCAAAACTCACACACTCTTCATGATAAACCATAACCCTAGGATTACAATTAGACGTATAACTAGTTGTTATGAATGATTATATATCAATATATGATTTCTTATGTATTTTCAGATATCAATTCAATACATTATTTAAAGTGGAACCAGTTATATTATTTATTAACTGTATGGTCTATTCATGCATTATCTCTATATTCATAGACACAGGGTACACCTATTTTTACCCTCAATACTAATTTATACGTTTTCAAAATATTCCTCAAAAAATGGTGGAAGAATTACTCATGTCACCTGATCTATATATACATTTTATCACAGTAATATTCTGGACAAAAAAATCAAAGGTCACCCTTAAGGTTGTACCAGAGCCTAAATGGAAAGTGAGCATGGATTACTAAAACCTTCCATGTCCAGGTGGCCTAATGCTCTCAAATGTCAATCTTATTGGTGACTACATTTTTGTTTCTTCCTAAGATTATATATTCAACCTCAAGCCTGTTGAAAATGTCTAATCCTATCACTCACTTTATACTTTGCCTGATTTAGTAATGTCTCTATTTATATCTATTTTCCTACATATTTTCCCCTGTTCATCATTGTGACTGACTCTTCACTTGTGCTGACATTTACATTCACTGTCTACCTGAAACCCTATTGCTTAAGAACTTTTGGTCTAAATCCTATTCTCACTCTTCTTTGTAAACCTACTGACTATCTTTCTAATCCTACCGACAATCCCTTTTTGAGTGGGTGTTCTATTCGACATTCAATCATCCAAGGTACAAGCTCCTATGCCATTGTATATAGATTTATCTGAGACATTTTTGCAGAAAATAATTCAAAGCTAAGTGTGCCAATTAAGGGCCCAATGCCCTTCTGGACTTCATATCTTCCCTAGATTTCTGTTTTTATACTTATATTTCACCTATATATTCTTGTAAGTATCATAGTTTCCCAATACCATTATTCGTCATGCAGAAGGATTCCTAACCCCAAATTGAACATGTTACTAACCCAAACCATACACTGTTCTCTCAATCGAACTTTACAGAACAGCAGGGACAGGGTTGCTCTTAAAATACAGGAATGTAGGGCATGTTCCACCTGTTGAGAACATCAAAGGTCCATGCAGAAATGATCCCTTGAGAAGATGTAGGCAGCTACGAAAGACCTGAGAGAGAAAAGTCATCTTCAATGGCAAACAACCTTGTCAGCCTGAATGGATGTGTATGAATCAGCCTCTCTCTTCTTAATGTAGAGAAGATGGACCAAACCAGTCCTAGGTGGAGAGCTGTTCCCGGGTGCCCATGGTTTATATACCATTCTAACTTGTGAAAGTGTCACAGGAAGTAGGGGCAGCCTCCATCTCATGGGACTCTTGAAAGCAACTGTTAGGACAAAGTGGTTGTCAAGGCAATGACCTCATTCAGTTCCTGAAGAAGTGATCTACCTCACTTTCTTGGTGATGGAACTCTCTTAACTTGGGATACAGGAAGCCAGGCACCCGGAGCCAGTCCAGTCCCAGACCCAGTAGGCTCACTTGTTTGAATTTACCAAGGAGAGTGTCAGTCTTTCTTGGTACCTACATATGTGAGGATGGCCAAATACCAGGAGAGCTCTGCATAGGGGCCTTTCCTGAGAAAGTAGGTAGTGGTTCACCGCAGGCTCCTCACAACTTCACAGAGTTGGCCAAGGACCAGATCTGAGATAGGACAGGCCATTTTGGGGGAACATAGTATGGCCCACCACTCAGAGGAAACTCCGGATAGTCACAGAGTTACATGGGGGAAGGAGGTGTCTTTGTGGGGTGGGTGTGATTTTGTGGTTTTGTCTCATGATCTGAGAATAGGTAGGAAAGACGGTTTGTTTGATTTGGAGTGGTCTTCTTCTAGTAAGTCGTTGGACAAGGCAAGTGTTTCTATTTCTGTGTATCCCACTGTGTCCGTGGTTGTAGACATTAGAAAATAGAATGCAACAATTGATATGTCCTGTATAGTAGAAAGATTCCCGGCATTCATCCTGCCCAATTTATGAATGGACTGCAGCTTGCCTTATCCATGGGCAACACCTGCTACCTTCCTAAGTTCCTGTTTCTTCCAGAATTCTCACCACTCTCCAGAATAGTCTCATGATTTTGTGTCCAAAATATGTACCACCTCCAAGCTCTGTGACATTGCCATGTCCTGGATAGCTGAAGGGAATGGCGAGCATCTCAGAAAACTCAGATATCAGTGTGACCAAGAAAGTCTCAGTGGAGAAACCATGCTTTCGGCCTTTTGCTTATCAATTGTTCTGTTTCCCTGAATGTCAGGAAGGTCTTTGCCTCAGGCCACCCCTTTGTGAAGCCTGAAGAAAACAGTTTTCAAATGGAAATGAATGGGCATCACCTGTGGCTCTTTGCTTAATTGCTTTGGAAAGGGATGTGTCTGAATCAGCCTCTTGGCCCTGTGTGAGGTTGTGGCTTAGATTCTCAGCACCTGATGGATGTAAAGAGAGATCCCATGTGTGCATCCAAAACCAAAATGGCCAAAAGAGCAATTATTGTGAATGAAGTCTCTCGCATTCATTTGTAAGGTTCCTGACCACCATCAAGTGAGAATACGGATTCTTTGGTTCAAATGAGTTATGCACAGCCCTGCAGAGGCTAACCCATAGGTTTTTGGGTTTTCTCATGGCTCCAAATCATATAAAGAATCTATAACTGACAGTCAGTAGGCCTCAAATTGGAGATGCAGAGCAGTATTAACAGCTGGCCTATCTGATCACTCCTGGTTCACCGGATGGGTGTCCAGGCGACCTTGACTTTAGGCAAATGAGGGGCAAGGGAGCTTATTTTTGACACTGTCTTGGGCTGCACCCCTCATGAAAAACTCCAGCCAGAGGTTATGATAAGTGTCTATATGGAAGAAGATGAGAGCCATGTGGGAGTGTTTGGTTTTAATTGTGGTCATTTGTTTGGCGTTTGGAAGAGATAACTGGATCCACCTGGGCTTGAATTCTGGCATGATTCCTCTTAGAGACTGAGTTCTGGAATTTACCTCAAAGAAGTATTGCCATGAAATGTGTTGGGATTTTAGGAGGCCACGCATGAGATGCGCCCTTGAAAACTGAGATCGAGGGCCAGGGTGTCTTTCCACAGTGCAGTGAGAATCTCAGCCAGGATATCACATGATTTTATTTTGAAAGACTTGGCAGCCATAATTGAGAGTCTAAACACAAATGGAACTCATATTGTAGACCTCAATGATCCTGGCTTCATGTGACCTTTTGGCCACTTTTTGGGAAGCCTTGCCTGTGAGATTTCTCCAGAGATTTCATTTAAATGAGCTTCCTCACCACATAATGGTTCCTGCATTAATTGAAACGCACAGTGACTTCAACTTCATCCTTCAAAAATGGCTAAATAAATACTATCAAATTTCTGAAATTCCCATTACCAGGTGGCTCTGGAGAACCTTTGGATATCCTGTTGCTGAACATGAGTGAAATAATTCCCCACGCAATGACACTTCACAGGGAGAATTCCAATTTTATTGCTAAAAGCTGTGTGCTTATATAGAACTAAGGGGGAGATGGTATGGCTTAGATAAATGGCAGCAACCCGTTTATTGACAAGTTCTTTCAAATATCAGCTCCAGAGCCCAGGAATTAGTTCTAATTGGGGCTAAGGTTCCCCACAAGCGAGATTTGAAATTGGCGCTGGCGGGAGAGTTCACAAGGGCGGGAACTTTTTTGCACCACTGCAGAAATGAAGAAGGTAGGAAGAAGAAGTCCTTAGGCGCCATGTTGGGGTTTTTCTCTGCGGTATGGCTGCCATTTATTCTTTTCCCAACATTCCACCCTTTTTGTTTTCTTAGGAAGTGGGGCGTCATTTGTCAGATCTGGCTGCTTCCTGCTGTGTGGGGCTGGTGTGGGGCCTAGAAAGAGAAGTGGAGGAATGCTCAGGGGGCAGGTATGGGGATATCATGGCAGCCAGAAATAAAACCCAGTGGCTATAGACAGCTATTTTCATAGGGGTGAAGTCAATGAATGTTCCCTGAAGCCAAAGATGTCGATGGCATGGAACCAGTCCTGGATGGAAGAGATTGTTGGTATCAGCCACTGGTCCTGTAACAGAGACTCAAGGAAATACTGGAAGCGTTGCCTGGACATGGTGTTGCCAGCACCTGAAGAAGATCAGAGCGAATAAAAACAGAATGAAGATAAAAATTAAAAAGCAAATGTCAATTTTTGGCAGAAGTTCCATGTGGGGGGACTGACATAGAAGAGGCCAAGGGCCATGAGAAAGCTTAGAAGGTGGTAAAGACTATGAATCCAGGATGGCAGATTAAGAGGTTCTCTGAGCTCGTTGTCTCCCGCTGTCTAATACCCTTTGCATTCCATCGTGCCTGGTAGTGAGCTTCATCACTGAGTGAACTGTTCTCTTGGAGATGTTGGGGATTCATCGGTCATCAGAGGCTGGTAGTGACTAAGCAAAAGCTGGTTGAAAGTTTGATTAGGAATTTTATGCAGTTGGGTTTGAAGGCACTTCATTATGCAGGGCAAGAGAGCACAAAAAAGGAGCATCCAAATAAGGGGACCCAAGATATGTAGTAAGTACATGGCAAGATAGGATTGGAAGAACCCCGTTATGGGATTGGAGGAGGTAGGTTTGAGCAATTGGGTCGATAATTCCTGCAATTTAACAACATTTTTTTTATTAGCCCAGATTCATTAACATAATAGCAAAATTTCTCTCTGAGGAATAGGCATGTAACCCCTTTTTCTGCAGTGAGAAGATCAATTGCCCTTTGGTTCTGTAAAGCCACTTGTGCCAATGAAGTAACCTGCCGCTGCAAGGAACCCAGAGACTCAGCCATGGTATTGAGTGTTTCCTGCAGTTTTTGTTGAAGGTCATTGGATCCCATAGAGCATGACCTATAGCTCCACCAGAGAGTCTGAGACCCGTCACTGAGGTTGTTAAAATGAGGCCTACCAGAACAGGCAGAAAGACTACCCTACGGGTGCAGGAAGGTAGGGCCAACTGTCAGAATTTGGTGGGAGTATACAAAGATAGCTGAGGAACTACAGTAACCAAGAAACAGGCGCCAGAGACATTGATGGTTGAGGTACTTAAAGAACCATTACACCAGAGGAAATGTCCAGGTTGCATAAACACAGGGCTCTATGGAGTGCTGTAGCTCAAGGAACAAATGGGTAAAGGATTCATTATTGGCAGGAGGAAACAGATGAAAGGAAATAATGTATTGGTGGAATAACTTTCCCACAGTGGGATACGTGTCACATGTAGGGGTTGTCCTTTTTAGAGAAATTGTAGGGTTTTGCTGGAATATTTCCTGCCGCTAATGGGACTGCTGCTAGAAGTGTACGACTAAGTGAAGCACAGAGAAAGCACTGAGAAGTAGGCACAGAAAGAGGGGTGGAGTTTAATAATCAAAAAGTTTGGTGTAGCAAATTGAGCCATGTGGGAGGGGGACCTGAGAGGGATGAAGGCTCTGAATCCTTTTTGGATGAGCTATAGATATGATCTCGAAGTTTTGATTCTGAGTCCTTAATGTGTTCGACTACCTGGATGGTTGCCTTAGGTTGCGTAATCAGGGTGCGGCCAATAGTCATCCAAACTGTGGGTCTGACTGAGGTTGTCCGAGCATAGACAGCAAACTCAACATAGCCCTATCGTTTGGCCTTGGGGTCAGGTTTATCTAAAGTATACCATCCATTGTTACTGGATGAAGAGCCTTTATGCCACTTTATGTAACTAGAAGTCCACCCTTCAGGGTAACCAAATGAGTGGTAAGAATAGCTACCACGTTCATCATGGAACATGCATGACCAATAGGGGCACCCATTATATATCTCAGGCCACCAATGACAATAGTCTTTTGTTTGATCAAAAAGGAAGCAAATGAAAGGCCAGTTCCAGCTACCAGGGATGAAGGTCCTTGAAGGTGACAATTTTAGGGAAATAGAGGTGCAGTTGTGGATGAAGCAAGTAGTTGCATCCACTGCGCAGACCTTCTGCATGCCATGTTCTGAGTATCGTTCCCGAAAAGTGAATAAATGCATGGTAGGTGAGGAGGGTAAAGACCAGTCCTGACAGAGCACAGAAAATAAGCAGAGCACAAAAAACAAGCAGTTAGAGAAGACTAGGGTGTTGGGAGAGCTCATTGTGCCTTCTTTAAGAGGAATTGGGCTGCAAGGAAAACCGTGTGAGCCACAACTAAAATGGGTGAGATGGGTGTGGAGAGCAGGAGTAAAGGGGAGGTTCAGTAGGTGATTCTTGGAGTTCCTCTGGGGTGGCCCTGTCTTCAGCAGGTGGGGCCTCCTGGTGATGTGGCTTCAACCTAGACATGTGAATCCAGGGAGTGAGACAGTTGTCTGGTAAGGAGAGTTTGGCGGCGGTAAGGGTAAAGAGAATGACAGGATAGGGGCCTTCCCATTTTGCGGCAAGAGTCCCTTTCTCCTCTGGGGTATTATAATAGACTAGACTAACAGGTGTTAAGGGAGGAGTGTTTGGAGAGGAGACTGGGTCCGGAAGAAGCCAGTCCTGATATTTCCAGAGTTCCGAGCGGAGATGGAGCAAGAGAGGCAAAGACAAATCTCGGGTGAGAGGTCCTTGTGAAATGACCAACCCAGGGGTTATAAGAGGTCTTCCATACATTATCTCAAAAGGAGACAGTAAAGATGGTTTCTTAGGGAGAGCTCTGATTCGAAGCAAAGCCAAGGGAAGGAGTTTGAAACAGTCTATGTTTAATTCCATTGTCAATTTGGTAAGGACTTCCTTTAGAGTACGATTTACCCTTTCCGCTTTCCCTGAAGCCTGGGGGAAATATGGACAGTTGAAATGCCACTTGAAGGAGAGGGCTTGAGAGACCTTTTGTGTGATTCTAGAAGTAAACTCAGGGCCATTGTCATATTGTAGGGAAGTGGGCATACCAAACCTGGGGATGATGTCTGTCAGTAAGATTGAAGCTACAGTGGAAGCCTTTTTATTGGAAGTGGGAAATGCCTCAACCCAACCAGAGAAAGTGTCCACAAAGACAAGGAGGTATTTAGTGCGCCATACTGTGGGCATGTTGGTGAAGTCTACCTGCCAGTCAGCAGCGGGAATGTGTCCCCGGGCTTGGTGGAAAGGGAAAGGTTTGGGCCTTAAAGGAGTATGAGGGTTGGTCCGCTGACAGATCTGACAATTAGAGGCTATATTCTGTAGCATGGCTTGTCAGAGGGGGTGAGAGAAAAGAAACTCTGTAAAAAGAGGGTCAAAGACTGAGAATTGGAAAGGAATAGAGTATGAAGGAACTTGAAAAGATGCTTGTTCTTACTGAAAGACGTAGGGGCTTCAGATGAGCTGTCTAAAGTGGCCATTATATGTCCCCCATGGAGGCCATAATTGAAAGTGGTAGCAGCCATTCGTGCCGCCTGGTCAGCTTTGGCATTGCCCTCAGTGATAAGAAAGCCGTCCTTCTGATGGGACCTACAATGGACAACTCCCAACTGGGTGGGTAAGTGGGAGGCCTCTATCAGATTGGTTATAAGAGCTGAATTAGTGATCGCATTACCTTTGGTGGTAAGTAGGCCTCGCTTCTTTCAAATTGCAGCATGGGATAATAAGATATGGAAGACATATTTTGATTCAGTTTAGAGGGTGAGGGATTTGCCTTGTGCTAGAAGGCAGGCACGAGTGGATGCTATAAGTTCAGCCTACTTGTCTGTAGTTCCTGAAGGCAAAACTTTGGCCTCTATAATCTCAGTGGCTGAAAATACAGCGTATCCAGAGTAATGAGTTCCGTTCTCCCTAAAGGAACTGCTGTCAGTAAACCAGATAAGGTCAGGCTTGCTGAGTGGTCTCTCAGAAATGGAAGAATGACAGGGGAGGAAATCATCTAAGGTTTCCAAGCAATTATGAGTTGGTATGTGAGACATGGGAGTCATTGGGAGCAGTGAGGCAGGGTTCAGTGCAGAGCAGGGGAGGAAAATAATATTAGGGTTTTCCAGAAAGGAAGTGAGGGGCGACAGAAATCTGGATGTAGGGAGAGTTTGAAGACCCTTTTAAGCTAAAAGATCCTTCAAGTGATGTGGGGAGTGGATAGTTCAAGGGGCCCCAAAAGTCAGATTAGAGGCTTCTTTGTGTAAAATTTGTCCAGTAGCCAGAGCTCTTAAGCAAGGGGCCCACCCACGGATGGTAGGGTCTAGTTGCTTGGACAAATATGACACAGGTGCAAATGTACGCCCATAGTTTTGACCTAAGACCCCAAGTGCTTGCCCCCCTTTTTCATGGACATATAGATGAAATGTTCTTGAAAGATCTGGAAGGTGAAGGGCAGGTGCCTTTAAGAGGAGTTGCTGAAGCCTGCGGAAGTGGTAGATGGGAAAGGAGGCAAGAGATTCACTAGGGGGTCCCTTTGCTAGGTCATACAGGGGTTTGGAGAGAAGAGAATAATTTGGGATCCAGGCCCTAAAATAACCTGCTAATCCTAGGAATGATAGTATTTTGGCTTTCGTATAGGGCACTGAAAGATCACAGAGGAGTTGCCTCCTATCTATTGTTATTTCCTTTTTCCCGGGTGTAAGGCAAAAACCAAGATAGGTGACCGAAGACTGGGAAACCTGGGCCTTGTGGGGAGACTCCCTATATCCCTTGTCTTCTAGGAATTTATGAAGCTGAGCGGTGTGGGATTGAGAGTGTTCCAGAAAGACTACATAGAAGAAGGTCATAGACATATTGAAGTAGAGTAGAGTCAGGACAGGTCAGGTGAAAGGATGTGAGGTCCTGGGCAAGAAATTGGCCAAAGAGATGGGGGCTATCCCTGAATCCCTGTGGGAGGACAGTCCAGGTAAGCTGATGAGAATGGCGGGTGTGAGAGTCAGTCCATGAAAAAGCAAAGATATCCTGAGATTCTGAGAACAAGGGAATAGAAAAGAATGCATCTTTTAAATCTAGGACTTAGAAGTGAGTAGTAGTGGCATGGATCTGAGAGAGGAGGGTGTAAGGGTTGTGCACTAGCGTGTGGATGGGGTCCACAGAGGAGTTGACAAGGCGAAGTTCTTGAACCAGCCTGTAGGACACGTTAGGTTTCTTAACTGCCAGAATGGGTGTGTTGAAAGGAGAGTGTGTAGGCCTAAGATACCCCTTTCATAATAAATCCTGGATGATGGGTTCTAATCCAAGGAGAAATGTGGTTGTGAGTGGATATTGTGGTTGACTAACATATCTTGAAGGGTCCCGTAAGACAATATGAATAGGACTGCATTTAGCCATAAAGGGTGTAATTGTGTCCCAAACCTCAGGGTTAAATGGTTTAGATAGTCGTGGGAGAGTGCATGAAGGAGGTGTATCTGCCCCTAGGAATATCATGAGGAAATGAGAGGTAGGAGAGGTGTGGGTTGATAAGTGAATGGTGACTTTTAATAGTGAGAGTATGTCCCTTCCCAGAAAGGGAATGGGGCAATGGCTCATAACAAGAAAGGAGTGAGTGAAGGACAAAAGGGATCGCTGCAAATAACATGATTGGGGGGGGTTTGAGGAAAAATCTTTTTACCTCCTACCCTGACAATAGGAGTTTTTGAGGGTGTGGTAGGACCCTAATACTCCCTCAAAATCGAAAAAGCGGCACCAGTATCCAAGAGGAAGTTAATGAAGCGTCCATCCACCAGGAAGGTGACCCTAGGCTCTTGATTCTTGATGGTAATAGTCTGGAGGGAAGGCCCAGGACTCCATCAATCCTCCTCTGCCAAGCCCAGGTGAGGCTGGGGTTGCTGGGCAGCAGACCAACCTTCCTTCTGGGTTGTTGGGCAGTCTGCCCCCCAGTGTCCACTTTGATGGCATTTTGCGCAGGGGTTGTAGGGTGTCCTCGGCGAAGAACAATTCCTGGTCCAATGTCCCTCCTTACCTCATTTGAAGCAAGCTCCAGGGGGGGTCATATTGGGACGGCATGGTGATGGCCTTCTCTGAATGAGCTGGGCCAACATTTGGAATTTGGCATTTTCAGCCCTCTGCCTACGGAATTCACTTTCATCCTCTCTACCATGAAAAACCTTGAAAGTGACAGCGAGGATTTTGGTCTGAGGAGTAGCAGGGCCCTGTTCAAACTTTTTAAGCTTGGCTTTAATGTAAGGGTAGCTTTGGGCCAGAATATATGTCATTAAGACATGACGGCCATCAGGGGTTTCTGGGTCGAGGTTTGTGTACTGCTGAAGGGACTTGGTTAGTCTATCCAGGAATTCTGAAGGTGTTTCCTCCTTCCTTTGAATGACCTCCTGCATCTTTTGAAAGTTAACAGCCTTGCGGGTGGACTTTTTCAGTCCCGCCAAGAGGCAGGATGTAAAAAGGTCACTAGACTGTAAGCCCATAGGGGATCCTGCTCTGGGACAGCATGAGGGCCTGTGGGTGGTTATGATTGGTCCTATGATTTTCATCAGCATGGGCTTGGGCTAGCTTCCAGAACCATTGCCTTTCCTTGGGGAGAAGTTTATTGGCCAAGAGCATGTAGATGTCATGATGAGTGAGGCTATATGCTTGCAGTACCCATTGAAACTCCCGAATGTAAGTGGTGGGGTCAGTGGTGAAAGAGCCTAACTTCCTCTCTAGCTGAGTAATGTCCGACATGGAGAAGGGCACGTGGACTCTGATGACACCCTTGGGACCAGCTACCTCACAAAGGGGTGCGATTGTCTTTGGGGTGGGAAGGAGTCCCTTAGACCTGATAACAGGAGGACTGAAAGAGGCAGGCGGTGGACAGGAAGGAGAGGGAGGGGAATGGAATGTCTCTGTGGAAGAGGAGGAGGTGGAGCAGGCAGAAGAGTGGGGAAGGGAGGGGGATGAAATGGAAGGTTGAGGATCCGTGGAATCAGGCAGAGGAAGAGGAGGATTTTGCGGGAGAGAAGGGTCAGTTGGGGCTGGGGGATAAGGTGGGGGTTGATCTGCTGGGTCGAATGAGGAAGAATCTGCGAAGTCAGGAGTAGAACTAGGGGAAGAGAGGGGTTTGCAAGCAAGAAGGACCTGAGAGGGAGGGCAGGAGGAGCAGAGACAGGGTGCTGTGCGAGAAGGCTAAAACATTCAATACAGGGAATCTCACTCCACTTTTTCAGATGCTGGCAGTAATTAAAAAGGTCCAAGAGGAGGTTTGGATCTAAGGAGCCTTCTGGACGTCAATGATTGCCATTATCCAGTGGATATGTAGGCCAATCTTGGGTACAGAATTTGATTAGAAGTTTGGGCTTGATGTCTGGTGTGAGGGAGAGTGTGGCCAGATTTTTTATTAAACTTTTGAGAGGTGAGGTTTCAGGTACAGATAAAGAGGTGTCCACAGTCACAGGGAGAGATGGAAGAGAGAGAGAGAGAGAGAGAGAGAGAGAGAGAGAGAGAGAGAGAGAGAGAGAGAGATGGAAGAGAGAGAGAGAGAGAGAGAGAGAGAGAGAGAGAATAAGTGTAAGCAAGAGAGACAAAGAGAAAACCCGGCCTGGAACGGACTCCGGGAAGCGCTCAGGGCGAATGGGGGTCA
Organism: Callospermophilus lateralis; assembly: GCF_048772815.1. Classification (NCBI taxonomy): domain Eukaryota; kingdom Metazoa; phylum Chordata; class Mammalia; order Rodentia; family Sciuridae; genus Callospermophilus; species Callospermophilus lateralis. The sequence goes on along the minus strand of NW_027513003.1, from coordinate 61,440 downwards.
GGTGGGCATCCCCAAAATGACCAGCCGTCATAAGGAAATACAGAGGGCACTACCTGATCTTCACCAGTGAAGTGCGATCTGTGAGACCCAATGGGTTCGGAGCCACGGGCAACCTGACATCAGGAAAGTTTTCGAACGCAGCAGAAGAAGTAAGTAATGAAAACAGAACTCCGGCTCCAGCAGAATGCAGTTCCAGGATGGGAGTTCAGTTTTCCCCGAGCAGAGAGGCAGCTTCAGCCAGACACAGCAGGCCCGCAGGAAACAGCAACTCTAGCCAGCAGCGGCAGCAGCAGCAGAGGAGGAAAAACCACAGAGCCTCTCATGTAAACTCAGAAGCCTCACACCCCAAAGGGAAACGGATCACCAGAGGGTCCACTGCAACCAGTAAAGGTCTTAGTGGGAGGAATTCCCTCCCCCCTACCAGGCGTCTAGAGTGTGACCGACGATCATGGTCACAAAGCCAGCGGTAGCCTGAAGGGAATTGGCGAGCCGGGGTCAGGGGAGGCTTACATACAACAAATCAGTGGTGAGTGCAGGAAGCCTGCGTCTGAAAAGAGCAGACCAGGGCAGAGTGCCACGGTGGAGCAGTGGACGGGGCTCTTGTTGGAAAGAGCTCACCCATATCCTCACACGGGGCACCAGAATGAAAGAACTCCCCACGCAAAGGCACTTCACCGGGAGAATTCCAATTTTATTGCAAAAAGCTGTGTGCTTATATAGAACTAAGGAGGAGATTGGAGGGCTTAGATAAATGGCAGGCAATCCGTTTATTGGCAAGTTCTTTCAGATATCAGCTCCGGAGCCCAGGAATTAGTTCTTATTGGGGCTAAGATTCCCGGCCAGCAAGATTTGAAATTGGCGCCAGCAGAAGAGTTCACACGGGCGGGAACATTTCGCACCACTGCAGAAAAGAAGAATGTAGGAAGAAGAAGTGCTTAGGCGCCATGTTGGGTTTTTTTTTCTGGAGTATGGCTGCCGTTTATACTTTTCCCAACAATGAGTATACCAGACAGTGCCTTGATTGACTGGTTTTTATGAAAATGGTGTTTAACAGAGATGCCAGAAAGTTGGATCCTGCTGATTAGTGGGCCAAGAGCAAAGGTGGGCATGTGTGTGATAAAACATCAGTGGTGGGACCATGTGGATCTGCCATTGGCTTCCAAATGGCTTGTGACTGACATGGTGAAGCCAGCAGACCCTTATATGTAAAGGCATCTTGTTACATGGAGAGGATTCAGGACATTGTTCAGAATCAGGTTGCTATGTTCAAGAGGGCAAGCTATGTGGAATAGAAGCCTGGTTCTTTTATTCTCCTACAGACCCTGACCCACCACATGTGACAGAAATCCCTCACGCACTGTGTCCCCGTTGAACTCCTTGTATTTCATGAAGCAAATACCAAAGTTCCAGTGCAGCACCAAGAAACACCACGAAAATAGAGGATGACCATATGTCTTCATAGTCCACACTAGAGACATTTAGCCCCAAGGGGCCACAGTTTACCTTCAAAGGGAGAATTCAGCACTGGTGTCTCATGTTCATTGGAAAATAAGAAACCATGTCCTCCAGGTCACATAGATGTCCAGGTTTATGGTTTCACTAGAAAGGAAGCTAAAGCACGTGACAACAACATATATTTCAAGTGCCCAACCTCACAGGCAGTATCTCAAGAAGTCTCTAGGACAACAGACCTCCATGTTTTTGAAGTGTTTACCCTGTCCCTTACTTTTGGAAACTCCTCTAACACTTCCAAGGTTGTGAACTCCTGATCGCATTCCATTCCAGATATGTATTCATGGATTTTCTAACTCTTCTCCTCTAATTGTGTCTTACATGGGGTGAAGGTGTTGTCAAGGTATTGTTCTGGATGAGAGTGGGAAGATTTTTGTGTAGCACATATTTACATACACATTGGATTCATTTTCCAATTTTCCATTCGAAATACTGAATCCCTGTCAGTAACCCATACCCTAATAGACTCTGACTACTAATCCTAATATGATGGAGACAAATAACCCAAACATAATATTAATACAAGCAGTTCAGAGGAGGCATGGTGTATAGTTGGTCTTGCCTTTTGCATGATATAGTGTAGAAGTTATAAATCTTGTCAATTGTTTGTTGAAATAGTACTCCATGTGTTTTTAAAGTTAACACATATGTGAATTTCTGTCTCCTTTTTTCTGTAGCCAATTCAGCACATGTATTTTTATATGCACATAAAAAATCCTACCTGGTATCACACGTACATTTTTGTGAGGTGGCTAACTTAGCAGAAACAAAGTATGAGAAGAGATCACCCCTCCTAAACGCTTTTGGAACTGAAAATTCAAACTATGAGTGAGATTTTTAGTTGAACAACATTATACATAAATCCATGTTCAGTAAAATTAATATTTTTGGATCGGTGGATGATATATATTTCACGATGAATTTTGATTGGCATATATATTGCTACTTTCTAATGTTTCTCTGTGAGATATATATATATATATATATATATATATATATATATATATATATATATTATATATATATATATATTCTCTAGATTTTTCCAAATATAAAATATATGTGTCCTATTATACACTCCCTAAATAATTCACTCATGCTCATGTATGTGGTTTTATAATCAAATTTTCATACGATTATTTTCAGAAATATTCATCCACCTGAAATACATATTTGTTTTCTAGTACTGAAAACTCACTTCACTGAATGGTGCAAACAAATCCTTATATTTCTACTGTAACTGACCCAATTTAACATCAATGCAAGTAGATTCCAAAGGGGCATGATGTGTATTTTGACGTTCATTTTTATTTAACACTGGTACATTACTATTTCTTCAGTTTTTGTACATCATAGTATATACATTTCATCCACAAGTTCACAAATTTAAAGACATTTGAAACACATTCAATCACTTCCTGCTTCAGTACACATGTATTCCTCCTTGCTTTTGACTGGTTATTTATTGAGACTTCTTTCCAAACACATTATTTTCGATTTCCATAATCAATTTTGAAGCAAAACTCACACACACTTTATGATAAACCACAACCCTAATATTACCATTAGATGTATAACTGGTTGGAATGAATGTATGTATGTCAATATGACATTTCCTGTGTATTTTCAGATATCAATTTATTCCAATTTCTAAAGTTGGAATCAGTTATATTATATATTCACACATGGTACACCTATTTGTGCCCCCAATACTAATTTATATCTCTTCTAAATATTGCTCCCAGAAATGGTGCAAGAAAGACTCATGTCACCTGATCTACATATATATTCTGTCAACAAAATGCAAAGTCACACTTACAATTGTACCAAAGCCTAAATGGAATGTGAGTATGGATTATGAAAATTACCCATGTCCAGGTTGCCTAATGCTCTCAAATGTCAATCCTATTGGTGACTACATATTTGTTTCTTCCAAAGATTATGTATTCAACCTCAAGCCTGTTGAAAATGTCTAATCCTATCAATCACTTCATCATTTGATTGATTTCCTAATGTCTCTAATGATATCTGCTTTCCTACATATTTTCCCCAGTTCATCATTGTGACTGACTCTTCACATGTGCTGACATTTACATTTTCTGTCTACCTGAAACCCTATTGCTAAAGAACTTTTTGTCCAAATCCTATACTCACTCTTTTTTTCTAATCCTACCAACTATCTTCCTAATCCTACCAACTATCCTTTTTTGACTGGATGTTCTCTTCGACATTCAATTATCCAAGGTACAAGGTCCTATGCCATTATGTATAGATTTATCTGAGACACATGTGCACAACATAATTCCGAGTGAAGTATCCCAATCAAGGATCCAATGCCCTTTTGGGCTTCAAATCTTACCTAGATTTATGTTTTCATACATATATTTCACCTCTATATATACTTATAAATATTGCAGGTTCCCAATACCATTATTCATGCAGCAGAATGATTCCTAACCCAAATCAAACATGTTATTAACCCTAACCATACTTTGTTTCCTCAATCTAACTTTACAGAAAAGCAAGGACAGAGTTGGTCTTATATAGAAATGTAAGAGATCTTCCACCTGCTGAGAACCTCAAAGGTCCATGCAGAAGTGAACCCTGGGGAAGATATAGAAAGCTATGAAGGACCTGAGAGAGCAAAAGTCATCTTTCATGACAAAAAAAAAAAAAAAACAGGTCAGGATGAAGGGGTGTGTCTGAAGCAGTCTATCTCTTCTTAATGTAGAGAAGATGGACCAAACCAGGCCTGTGTGGAGAGCTGTTCACGGGTGCCTATGTTTGATATACCATTCTTACTTGTGAAAGTGTCACAGGAAGTAGGGGCAGCCTCCATCTATTGGGACACTTGGAAGCAACTGTTAGGACAAAGAGGTTGCCAAGGCAGTGACCACATTCAGTTCCTGAAGGAAGTGACCTATATCATTTTTTTGGTGATGGAACTCTCTGAACTTGGGATCCAGGATGCCAGGCACCCAGAGGCATTCCCAGTCACAGTCCCAGTGGCCACACATGTTTGGATTTACCAAGGACAGAATCAGTCTTTCTTGGTAACTACTGATGTGAGGATGGCCAAATTCCAGGAGAGCTCTGAAGAGGGGTCTTTCCTGAGAAAGCAGGTAGTGTCTCACTACTGAACTGAAACCCACAGTGCCTCCAACTTCATCCATGAAAAATGGCTAGATAAATACAATAAAATTTTTTAAATTCCCTTAACCAGGTGGCACAGGAGAACCTTTGGATGTCTTTTTCCTGGTCATGAGTGTACAAGAGAATGCCATGATTGACGGTATTTCATGAAAATGGTGTAGAACAAAGATGCCAGTAAGTTGGACCCTGCTGAGTAGTGGGCCTTTTGCAGTGGTTGGCAGGTGTGTGATAATACAGCTGTGGTGTGGCCAGGAGGATTTTCCATTGCCTTCAAAATGGCTTGTGACTGATATGGTGCAGCCAGCAGACCCTTCTTGTTATATGGAGAGGTTTCCGGGAAAAGTTCAGAGTCAGATTTCTATGGACAAAGGGGCAAGCTTTGTGAGATAGAAGCCTGGTTGTTGCATTCTCCTGCAGACCCTGACCCACCACAAGTGACAGAACTCCCTCTAATACTGGGTCCCAGTTGAACTCATTGTATTTCATGAAGCAAATACCAAACTACCAGTGCAGCAGCAAGAAACACCACGAAAAGTGGAGGATGACCAAATGGCTTCACAGTTCACACGGGGAGACACTTAGCACCAAGTGGCCACAGTTTACCTACAAATAGAATATTCAGCACTGCTGCCTCATGTTCATTAGAATACAAGAAACCATGTCCTCCAGGTCACGTAGATGCAGACCCAGCTTTTATGGTGTCACTAGAAAGGAAGCTAAATCTCCTTGCAACAACATATATTTCAAGTGCCCAAACTCAGAGGAAGTTTCTCAAGAAGTCTTTAGGCCAGCAGAGCTCCATGTTTTTGGAGTGTTTACCTGTTAGACCAGGACGCTAGAAAAGACCACTGACTCAAATTAAAATCAAATAAAATTAAGCTTATTATTTCCACCGGCCATGCTGCCTCTCCCTCCCAAAATGAAGGGAACAAGACGGCAACCCCAGCTTTCCTACAGCCCAGCTTTATAGCCCAGAAAGTTACACAAAAGGGGGGTTACAGATAACAGAACTCTGATAAACATCACACTAAAGGTAGTTTACAATTTTTTTGCTGTCCCTACATGAGAATTCATGAGGACCATTAGAGCCTCAGAGAGTGTTGTTGTCTTGCCAGAGAAGGCAAATATTTATGATGTGTCACTAAAGTTTCTGAGAGGGCTGCTATCTGGTCAGAGAGCCAGGCATGTGTGAGTTCAAGGCGCGGGCAGGCATTCCACGCAGGTTCAGAATTTGAAGTAATTAATGGTAAAGCCAAAATTATCTTTTCATGGCTTTGTGGCATGATGGCTCCCAATTTTAATAAAAGATCAGGTTGGGTCTACAATTCCCCCCTTTTATCTGTGTCCCTTTCAAATCTTTGATAGATTATGGGAAGAGCACTGAGGAAATTTTAATCCCTCAGGTAAGAGTCTCCAAATTTTTAGAACTCACCCAAAACCGATCTCGCTGATTTTACCCTTCTTAATTACTTATATTGATAGTCTATTTATCTTTCTCTCCATTGTTGTAAGAAGAGTGGCATCACTAATTTTTTCTTCTTCTGTCCTGAGACAAGGTGACGTGAGTGGGCTCGGCGTGAGGGACATGAGTTGCCTATTAGAAGTCAGTTGAGAGACATGAGTTGCCTTTTAGAAGTCAGTTCGGTTTGAAGTCAGGTTGGGGAAGAACAGGTTGTAAAGTCATCTGTGAATGGGTTCTTCTATGAGTGAAACAAAAACCATGAGTACTGGATAAATGTTGCAGCAGCTAGAACATGTCACTGTATAGAAATTCCCTCACCAGTCTTTAATATCCCCAGTTATCAGGACTGTCAACTTAATATTTAACTTTAAGTGTTACAGTTGGCCCTCCCAATAAGACACAGTTTAATAATTTAATGTCATCTGATCTTGTAAAATCCTTTTACTAGTATGACCTCTGCGTCTAATAGAGAAACCTTTAATTCTGTTACTCAGGGCTGGATAATCGTACTAGCAAACACCAAGCCTACCTTTGTAGGTTAGGAATATCTGTAGGTCTTAAACTGAAAACTTCTGCCTGTGGCAGCTCTTCTTGATAGTCTCTTTTTATAAGTATTAGGCATTCCTGTGTGAGAATCCTTCTTTGTAGCCTACAGTCTTACTTGTTTTGGGAGGATAAGATAAAGTGCATACCTTAAAATTTTATTATTATTATTATTATTATTATTATTATTATTATTATTATTATTATTTAATATGCCCAGGAGTGGCTGTATTTTGGTCTTAACTGTCTTTGCTAAGTGTTTAAGATGAAGCAGTCAAACTGACTTTTGTTTCCATCTATTGTTAACAGTCAGCTGACCTTTTATGGGAGTCAATTCTGGGGAAACTTGAGAAGAGATTCTCAGTTCTGCTAGTGCCATTTGCGCTAGGTGGGTCCAGGTCTTGCTTGACCATTTGGCTTCCCTCAGAAGCATCATGGATGTCTCCTTTCTATGATGACTCTCCTCTTTGTAACAAATGCACTGATTGGCTTTCTGTTCTCCAGTGGTCTCATTAATCTCCCTGATCAGGAGGTTATGTGGCTCAGAGTTGCAAAGCTCTTTAGAGAAGTCCCCTGTTCCCTGGATTCAGACTGACTCAGAGGGTAAGAGCCAAATATTGGTTTTCTTGGCCCTTTTCATTTAACATTCATTTTAAATCCTAATCTTAAACATCCAGCAAATAAATTTTAACAGCCTTATATTAAGAGTACTGGGCTTTAATGTCTATAACTTTATAATTACCTTTTTATTAATTGGGATCTGTATTATTCTGTCTGTATTGTAGTTGATGACTTATTATCTTGAATAAACCCATGTTGTGTTCTTATAGCAACGCATTTGTAAAACACTAACAGGGAATCTTTAGATCACTTATAAGAAAATTTCAAACTAAAATTAACAAAAGTAAAAATACTTAGTTCGTGTAATATCTTCCCTGAATTTTTTGGCTGAGTTATACATTATATCCCCTGTTTGAGATCCTAGGAATATTGACAATAAAAAAAAAACTTTTTAACATAACTTTAAAGAAATATTATCTGACCTACATGTTTCATAGTCATTCTCACATGTAGTAAGATGGGGCACACAGCCTTATCTCAGGTAAGGCAGGGCTCTTTATAAATCTTAAGTATTTTAATTCTAAAGCTGATCTTTATTTTTAAATATCTTTTGACAAAGTTTACATAAATTGTTTGAGGTCACATGAACATTAGCTAACACCATATGATATCACATTTAAAACATGAATTAAAGAAATGCTGAAAGTTTTTAACCTTTACAAAGATTAGGCTCTAATTAACTTAAAAATACATTTAAATTGTTCCCCAATGTAAAAAGTAACATAAAAATTTACATATCTTATTGATAACAGGTAAATAAATCCACAATATATTTTTTACCACACAACTTCAGAGCACCAGCTTGATATAATGCTCTTTTAAGGTTTCTACCTTACAGACTTGCATACCTGTAAGATATGAAAACATTAATAGCATAACAATTACATTTATGTTTCTACATTAATCAAGTTTGGCTTTTAAAGAAATGGCAGTACAGTGCTCTAAAATAACAGTTCTTATTTAATCAGTTGTTTAATTTTTATGGTTTCTTGCTCTAGAAAACATAAATCTTAATAGACTCAATGTTATGGGTAAACTTATGTTTTAAGAAATTTTTGCCTCATTAACACATGACTGATTTTTACAATCTTATACAGAGTTTACTAAAAAAAATACAGATCTTAGTAAATCAATCAGATATCTAACTAAAGTACTCATGAATGAGTAATCCCATATCAAATTTACTTTACTTATTTATCAAAAAGTTAGAGAAACGTATTGAACAGTGTAAACCATTTTTATGTTGAAGGAAAGGTACTAGAGCCAAGGCATATTAGACATTTTGTAGATGTTAATATTTTGTTAGATGTTTGAACACCTAGAAAACTTTGTAAGCTTAAATTTAAAGACATTTGTTTTTATCTCTTTATCCAATTTAAATTGAAACATTTAAATCACGTGAATTAAAGATCTTTGGATCCACTTTTTAAAATTTGTTTTTATGAGCGCTTTTTTTTATGAGCACTCCTTATATATGTTAATTTATGTATCATATATATGATATACGGACATATGTATATATAGACATACAACACATAACAAAATTGTGCACACATAATAATAGTAAAGGCCTCGTAGCATTTCGCAGGTGAAATCTTTATTGCAATGTTTCAAGAAGTCCACAGTTGGTCAAAGATAGAACTGATCAGAAAAACATTAACCTAGGTCTGTATGCTCAAAATCATGAGGTCAAAAAACATAAAGTATCTCAGAAAAAAATAAGAGTCCTAGAAAAAATGACTTGCCAGTAATTAGAAAATACCATACAATTTACCTTTTTTTCCCTTAGATCTCAAATCAGTCTCCTACAAAGCTTGCAGGCTTCTTTCATTTGCATTTCAACATAAGTCATGGCTGAGGTCTGGAAGGAGCAGGAAAAAAACTGCTATTCTGAACAGACATCTCAGGACTAAGGCATTTTAACCATAATTTTCAGGTTCGGATGTTGAAAATTATGATACAAGTTTAAGATACAATTCACAAAATTTTATATCTTTACATCTTGTTTGGTCAACAGACACCATACTATGATTTACTATCCATGTCCAAATTAATGCACTGGTACACACAGTGACATTTTCCCAGGCTACCCAATTCAAAATTGGTGAAAAAAAAAAGACTGTATGATTGGGAAGTTTCTTGCCAACTTGGAAGTAGAGTTCTTCAGTTATCCATTGTAAGTATTTAAGTTCTCTGGCATGAATTATCTGAAATCATAAACTAAACAATTACCTAAACCCGACTTTTAACTGCAAGATTGTGCAATGCTTCAAAAACCCATTCAGATACCAGATTGTTAAAATAAAACATCATCATTTCGACACACATTCAGCTAAGATCATTCCCAAAATACAATTTATAATATCAACACATTATTGCACATGCCTAAAAGGGCCAGAAAGAAAGACACAATACAGACCAAAAGGAGGTCCAGACTATGGCTGTCAGAGAGAACCCTTTAAACCAGAGCAGATAAGAGAAAAATCTCATACAACAGTGGGACCATAGCTGTCCCCACAAGGGGACCAGATGTTTTCACAGAGGGGCAACCTGAAATGTAAAATAAAGTGTCTCCATGGTGATTTTACTGCATTTAGTGTCCCCTTTTTCTTTTTCTCTTTTTTTAACAAGACAGAGGTGGCATAATCCTTACAGTGCAGGGAAGGAAGGAGGTAATTCCCTGAATCAACAGGGCTTTGGCAGCTGCTGGGAGTCCCTCAGTTTCTCCTTTTACATACAGGATTAGCTCCTCTGATTCAGTTCCACACCAAGCATGCTCTATCTCCTAACATTTCAGTAGATAGGTCTCACAAAGTTCCGGGACGGAGGGGGGGTACAAGATTTGTAACTTAAAGTTTGGTTCCTGACCTTGAAGCCAATTAATACCAATTTAATAATGAGGACTGGGTTTTGAGAAAAAGAAAAAAGGAGGTTTATTGCTTGGCTAACAAAGGAGAAACACAGGGGACTCTGCCAAAGTTGTGACTCTCTTTATCTGGAGGGACAAGGGGTTTTAAAGGAGTTTCACTTGTTAACCTGGGAGATACTCTGTTCTTAGGTCCCCAGCAGGCATTTCCCTCTGCAATGGGTGTGCTCCAGGCAGCCAGCTAGGGGCTTCTATCATCCTGCTTTGCAAAGGGGGATAAAGTTTATTGCAGTTCCTTAAAACACAGTCCAAAGGGGTGTCAGGCTTACTCTCTTTATTTCTGATTTTCATGTCCAATATACTTAAGTTTTTACCACCAAAATCACACAACAAAACGAACAAAAACAAACAAACAAAAAAACAAAAAATAGAACACAGAACACAAATAAACAGAAACCCGGTGGCTAAACACAGAAACAGGGGAACAGTGCAACATCTTGCTAAAGCTCCAGGGTAGAAGCGCGTGCGTGCTCATCGGCACCTCTCTACAGTTCCAGAGGAATTCCCTACAGAACAGAACAGAGGACAGAATGATTCTCGTTACTGTTCTGCACAGAAGTATATGTGAGCCTCCCCGTGCCACATCTCTGTCATCAGAAGAGATCTCCCTTAACTGGATATCAGATGTTATAAAGGAGCCACTTACCTATGGAGGCCTCCTCCGTCAGGTGCTTGCTAATAGTTTTAGTGCAGAGGTTTACTGTAGTGCTCCCTGGACTAAAGGCTCTTTTCCAAATATAAAGAAGATGGACCAAATCAGGCCTTCGTGGAGAGCGGTTCCTTGGTGCCTATGGTTGATATACCATTCTAATTTGTGAAAGTGCCATAGAAAATAGGGTAAGCCTCCTTCTCATGGTACGCTTGAAAGCAACTGTTTGGATAAAGTGGTTGCCAAGGCAGAGACCTAATTCAGTTCCTGAAGGATGAGACCTCACCTGAATCCCTTGGTAATGGAACTCTCTGAACTTGGGATCCAGGAAGCCAGGCACACAGAGTCAGTCTCAGTCCCAGTCCCAGTGTCTCACTTGCTTCAATTTAGCAAGGACAGAGTCAGTCTTTCTTGGTACCTACTGATGTGAGGATGGCCAAATGCCAGGAGTTCTCTGAAGAGGGGCCTTTCCTGAAAAAGCAGGTAGTGGCTCACAGCTGGCTCCTGAACACTTCACAAAGTTGGACAAGGAGACCAGATCTGAGACAGGACACGCCATATTGGGGGAACATAGTATGGCCCAGCAGTCAGAGGATACTCTGGAGAGTGAGAGACCTACTTGGGGAAGGAGGTGCCTTTGTGGGTGTAGATGTGTGTTTGTGGTTTTGTCTCATGTTCTGAGAATAGGCAGGAAAGTCGGTTTGTTTGGTTTGGAGTGAACTGTTTCTAGTAAGTTGTTTCACAAGGCGAGTGTTTCTATGTCTGTGTATCCCACAGTGTCCGTGCTTGTAGACATTAGAAAAGAGAATGCATCAATGGATGTTTCCTGTCAAGTAGAAAGCTTCCCAGCATTCATCCTGCCCAATTTATGAATGCACTAGGGCTTGCCTTATCGATGGGCAACACCTGCTATTTTCCTAAGTTCCTGTTTTCTTCCTGAAATCTAGCCACTCTCCAGAATAGGTTCATGCATTTGCATCCAGGATATGTACCACCTCCAACCACTGTGACATGGACATGTACTGGATAGCTGAAGAGAATGGCAAGCATCTCAGAAAAGTCAGATATCAGTGTGACCCGGAAAGTCTCAGTAGAGAAACCCTGCAAAGGGCCTTTTGATTACCTATTGTTCTGTTGCCCTGAATGTCAGGAAGTTCTTTGCCTCAGGCCACGCTTTTGTGAAGCCTGAAGAAAACAGTTTTCAAATGGAAATGAATGGGCATCACCTGTGGCTCTTTGCTTAAGTGCGTTGTAAAGGGATGTGTCTGAATCCGCCTCTTGGCCCTGTGTGAGCCTGTGGCTTAGATTATCAGCACCTGATGGGTCTAAAGAAAGATCCCATGTGTGGATCCATAATCAAAATGGCCAAAAAATCAGTCATTTTTGATGAAGTCTCTCGCATTCCTCTGTAAGGTTCCTGACCTCCATCAAGTGAGAAAAGGGATCCATTGGGTCAGTTGAGTTCTTCAAAGCCCTGCAGATGCTAGCCCATAGGTTCTTGGGTTTTCTTATGAATCCAATTCAAATAAAGACTCTAAACCCCACAGACAGTAGGCCTCAAATTGAAGAACAGAGCTGTATTAATGGCAGGCATATTTGATCACTCCTGGTTCACAGGAAGGGTGTCCAGGCCACTCTGACTTTTGGCAAATGAGGGGAAAGGGAGATTATTTGGGACACTGTCTTGTGCTGCGCCTCTCATGGAATCCTCCTGCCAGAAGTTATGATGAGTGTCTATTTGGAAGAAGATGAGTGCCATTTCGGAGTGTTTTGGTTTTAATTGTGGGCATTTGTGTGGCGGTTGGTAGAGATAATTGGGTCCACCTTGTCTTGAATTTTGGTGTGATTCCCCTTAGAGACTGTGTTTTGGAACTGACCTCTGAGAAGGTACAAGGTCCTGTGTCATTGTATATCCATAATTCTAGGACATCTCCACGGAATGTAATTCAAAGCTAAGTATACCAATCAAGGACCAAATGAACTTCTGGGCTTCAAATCTTACCTAGATTTCTGTTTTCATACTTATATTGAAAGGTTAATAAAATAGGTACTTGTCACGTCCTGTTTTTCTGTATGCTTAATAAAACACTGTTGAAATCTTGAGAACTGTTTGCTCTTCTTGTTCCCAGAATGTGCTGCCCCCAACTGCCAAACTGCAGAATGTACTCCATCAACCATTTGCACGCAAACCGCCCACTCGCCCTTAACCATCAATAAACTTCCCTCCCTGCCCTCTCCAAGGAAAATATATAAGCACTTCTTAAGCTGTTCTCAGGGCTCTCTGCTCTATTCAACTGATCTCTGAGCCCTTGCATGCCGGACTCCCAATAAACCCTTTGAGGTTATTAGACAGTCTCTTGGTGGTCTCTTCCAGCGACGCTCACCCGACCTTTACTTCTGGTGGCCCCAGCGAGATCCGGCAGCTGCAGATGAAAGACCCCCAATGGGGTCCTCTGGGGGTAAATAAGGCCCCTCTTTCTGGTTTCAGGATTCAGGTTAGGGTTTGACAAAATGGCTATTGGTAAAGAGCGTGAGCTCTCTCCCACGGTGGCTGACACACATGTCACAGAGCCACAGGCCATGTTCCTGTGGGATGGACTCGGGAAATCGAGGAACCATAGTCTCCTCGACTCAGTGATATTTTCTTTCAGATTTGGAATTGGCAGCCCATCAGGATTTGCCCGCTACTCAGTCCTGGTCTCAGTATTGGACGTCCATTGTCTGTCTTTATTGTCTTGTCTTGTCTGTGTCGTGTGTCTTTGCTTTCACTGTCTGTGTATATTTCATTATGGGACAGAGCACTTCAATGCCTCTGTCCCTGACCCTTAATCACTGGACCAAAGTCTGCTTAAGGGCTCAGATTCTTTCTTTTTCATTAAAACACCAGACCTGGCAGATTCTGTGTCTCAGAATAACCCACCTTTGTAGTCGGATGGCCCCTAGAAAGATGTTTCTACTTCGCACTAATTTGAAAAGTCTGAGATATTGTCTTTCAGCCGGGGCCACATAGCCATCCAGATCAATAGCCATATATCTTAACTTGTCAGGACCTCTGCAAATCTCCTCCTCCATGGGTGAAGCCTTTCCTTGTCCCTGCACCCACTCCTACTCCTTCCCCTACGATTCTATCTCTCAAACTCTCTGCTCCTCAACCTCCACCCTCTGTTCTCCCTGAGTCTCAAGACTCTACTCGTCCTTATCCTCTGCCCTTGTCCCCCAACCCCCAAAACCCTGTAAGTAATTCCCCTGCTGCTTACTCAGCCTCTCCACCATTCGAGGAAGCCAGGATGGCCCAGCACCCTCCAGATGACTGTCCAATGGCACACACAGCCCCTCCTTCCCTAGAGGAAGCTGGCCCGGCTAAAAAAACTCAGAGAACTCGCCAACGTTTTCACACCTGCCTACTTGGGATGACTGCCAACAACTCCTAGGGACTCTCTTCACGACAGAGGAATGAGAGGAAAAACCTCCTGGAAGCTAGAAAAAAATATCCTCGGACTTGATGGGTGACCAACACAACTTCCCATCATAATCAAAGCCGGCTTCCCCTTAAACCAACCCAACTGAGACCCCAACACCTTTGAAGATAGGGAGCATATGTCCAATTATTGCCAGGCTCTAATAGCGGGTATCCAAGGGGCCGCTAGGTGACCAACTAATTTGGCCATGGTAAGAGAAATTATTAAAAGGCCTGATGAATCTACCTCTATGTTTCTAGAGAGAATTATGGAGGCATATAAGAGATATACTCCATTCGATACTCAGGCAGCAGATCAAAAGGCATCTGCCATGATGGCCTTAATTGGGGAAGCTGCCATGGATATTAAAAAAAAAAAAAAGTTAAAAGAGAGATTTAGTCAGAGAAGCCAAAAAAATATACTATAAAAGAGAAACAGGGAAAAAGAAAGGGAGCAAAGGGATGATGAGAGAAGCAAAAGAAAGACTAAGGCATTGACTTAGATCCTGGTCACAACAAGAAAGAGGCCAGAAATTAAGACATAAGGTGACAGGAAGGGATACCTGGGCCCGTGCCAGAGGCCACCCCTGGCCTCAGATCAATGTGCCTACCATAAAAAAAAAGGACACTGGGCCAAAGAGTGCCCTATAAAGAGACAGACACGCCAGCCAGCCATTCTGACTCTGGAGGATGACTAAGAAAGTTGGGGCTCAGATTCCTTCCCCTAGCTCAGGGTAACTTTTGAAGAGTAGGGGACCCCAGTAAACTTTGAAATGAATACAGGAGCAGTATACTCAGCCCTTAGGGCCCCATTGGGCCGTCTATCAAATAAAAGGTCTGTAGTTCAAAGGGCTAATGGCAGTAAATATCGGGCTTAGACTACTAAGAAGACCATGGACCTGGGGAAAGGAAAAATCCATCACTCCTTCCTAGTAATCCCAGAATGCCCGCACCCATTGATGGGCAGAGATCTGCTCACCAAGCTCTGGGCCAAAATAACTTTTAACCCTGAAAGCCCCCAAAAGAAATTTCTAAATCCTTCAGTAAAAACTCCTATAGTCACGGCTGTAACTATATTAGTAGAAGATAAATATCCACTCTTCACACCCCCCAAGACTGATCAAACAGGCAAGCTACCGCAGAAATGGATAACAGATTACCCAGATGCCTGGGCAAAAACTGCTGTGTTAGGCCTGGCCGTGAAACAACCTCCAATAACAGTGGAGTTAAAAACCTCAGCCTCCCCAATCAATGTCAAATAATATCTTCTAAGCATAAAAAGCTAAAGATGGGATAAGGCCCTATATTCAGAAATATCTGGCCTTAGGGGTCCTAAGGCCCTGTCAATTGGCCTGGAACACTCCCCTGTTATTAGAAGAAAAAGCCAGGAACCGGGGACTATCAACCTGTTAAAGACCAAAGAGAGATCAACAACAGAGTGCAGGACATTCACCCCACAGTACCTAATCTGTTCAAACTGCTTAGCACTCTGAACCCTGAGCAGAAATGGTATACTGTTCTGGACTTAAAACAAGCTTTCTTTTGCTTGCCTCTGCATAAAGATAGTCAGTTGCTGTTTGCTTTTGGGTGGGTAGACCCAGAAACCGGAAAGTATAGTCAACTAACTTGGACTAGACTCACAGAGGGGTTCAAAAACTCCCCCACTCTCTTTGATGAAGCCCTCCACAGAGATCTCAACAATTTCAGAACTACACACCCCGAAGTCACCCAGCTTCAATATGTGGATCACCTGCTACTGGCATCCAACACCAAGGAAAACTGAACTGGGACCCAAGCACTATTATCGGAGCTTGCTCAACTCGGGTATAGAGCTTCTGCCAAAATTGCCCAATTTGCCAGCAAGAAGTAACCTTCCATGACTATTTCCTCAGGGGCGGTAAACGATGGCTCACTGAGCCCAGAAAACAAACCGTTGAGCAGATACCAACCCCATCTTACAGCAGACAACTAAGAGAGTTTCTTGGGATTGCTGGGTTTTGCAGGTTATGGATAAATGGGTTCGCGTCCTTAGCTGCTCCTTTATACCCGCTGTTAAAGGGAGATGCCCAATTCCAATGGACCCCTGAGTAACAGGAAGTTTTAGATAACATCTAAGGACACTGACACTGAACGCCTCAACTTTACTGAGCTCAGCCTGCAATTACAGAAAGCCCTACACTAAGTTAAAAATGTATGTCAACTCACTCACCTTGGTTCAAAGAAACTGCAGGCACTCCTGTAGGATTAAGAACAGAGTTTTCCACTAACCAACACACAGCAAAAGAAAAAAACTGAACCGGTAACAAAAGCCTGTTGGGTCAGTCAATTGTTTAATGCTTACCCTTCCAAGTTTCTTAGAGGAAAGCACCTATGAGGAACCAGACCAGGAAAATTCTGGGAAGTGGACATTACTGAAATTAAGCCAGCAAGGTATGGACTTAAATATCTCCTAGTCTTTGTGGATACATTTTCAGGATGGATTGAAGCCTTACACACACACACACACACACACACACAGGAAAAAAAAAAAAAAAAACAACGGCCCAAATGGTTCTCAAGAAGATCCTGGAAGATATTTTTCCAAGATATGGTCTGTTTAAGGTAATAGGGTCTGATAATGGACTTGTGTTCATGGCCCAGGTAAGTCACGTGTGGATTAATTTTAAGTTACATTATGCTTATATACCCCAGAGCTCAGGAGAGGTAGAAAAAATAAATAGAACCATTAAAGAGACCTTAACAAAATTAAGCTTAGAGACTGGCATAAAAGATTGGACTATGCTCCTGCCTTATGCACTGTTTCATGCGAGAAATACTCCCTCAGTTTCTCTGTGTAACCTCACCCCCTATGAAATTCTCTATGATGCCCATCATCCAGTAAGGGACCTAATCCCCAACTCTAAGGCCTAACAATCCCTTCCACACCCCTTGCTTGACAGACTTAAAGCCATTGAAAGAACTCAGTGATAACTGTGGAAACAGCTGGCCACTGCCTACCAACCTGGGGACGAGGGGATTCCACATCAATATCAAGTAAGAGACTTCGTCTACATAAGACAACATCAGGTGTCATTCCTAGAACCCCGCTGGAAAGGAACATACCAGGTGCTACTTATAACACCTACAGCGGTAAAAGTAGACAGAATCACTTTTTGGATCCATGCCTCTCATCTAAAGCCTTCGCTGTGTCCAGACTCTGGTTGGAAACTGGAAAAGACTGGTAACCATTTCAAATTTCGTATTCGCTATGTGGACAAGACTGTAGACTCTCAACTTGGCCACCAGTACTCCTAACCCTCATCAGCCTGTTCAGCAGTGAAGGCTGATCTCAAATCCTACTAGACAAGAAGTATGGTATATCTCGCATACAGCCCCCTTAGGGACCTGGTGGCTATCTCTCCACCCAGACATTTTTCAGCTTGGTATACGTCTTTCCTATTGAGATAACCCTGATGAAGAGGATCCCACTAAAGTTTCATTAAATCCCTTCCGTTCCATAGATAATTGAAACAAACATTATGGATGCACAGAAACGCGAGCCAGATTCAGGTTGGCTAGCCTAGATTATGATGTATGCCCGGCGGACTATCAAAGCCACAAATAGCCATGGCTGTGTGGGGGAAAAGCCAACTTCTTGTGTAACTCATGGCGATGTGAGCATACCGGGGCTGCCTGGTGGAACCCAAACTCCTCATCACATTCAGTACACAGCATTGGCCATATTACCAATTAGACAACCAAAAGCTATGGCCCCCAGAGGGTTCTCTAGATCCTCAAATTCTGCGTGACATTTTTAACTTCGGCAAGTGCTCAAAAGGGGAAAATTCCCCTATGTGGAATCCTTTTCCCTCCTTCACTCACATCCTGTACTATGCTTCTCCAATAGTTCCTCACCCTCAGTCTTCTGCTCTAGAGTCTCTGCTGTCACTCCCACCTCAGCAACGTGATTTCTCACCTCCAATTACTAGATCAAAAACCCAAACCTCTGCCAGTTCTCAGACCATTGCCCCCTTGCTGAGGTAGCAGGTACCGAGGTACCCCTCCACTCACTCACTCCTCTCTTTTTCTGTCTGTGCGTGCACTAGGTCCCACCAAGTCCTCTAAGAAGCTAAACTAAAGCTCAAACCAGCTGAGAAGAGCCCTCAGACCCCTATCCAAGATGTAATAAAAATGGCCTTTAAAGTTGCTTTGTCATCACTGAAAACAGGTTTCTAAAAATTTAAAGTCCCTCAAGGGTTTTTGGAATACTCACTCCCATCTTCACCTCTGCTCTACCTGTTCTACTGCTCAAGTTTTGTTCTAGGAAAATCCCAAACCCCTTTTCCATTATTCTTTTACATCTCATCTTCCTCATTCTCAGATCCACGGAGCTGCTCTCAGCCTCGCCTTCCCAGTCTTCCCCCTCTGTACAAGGTCCATAGATATGTCTTAAATAACCTTCTCCAGAAGTCTTCACCGAGGCTTACATTAGGTCTTTCAGCAAAAGAGTCCCTCTGAAAGAGTTCAATGTAGATAAACTTCCACTTTTCGTGTTGCCCTGTTCTACTTGGCCACTGGCTGGAAAAATCACCACCCCTAAGCTTGACACCGCCTTACTAGGTTTTCACAAAATATGTGAACAAAGCCTCTGGCCTTGAGCTGGGGCTTCACAGAGATGACTACATTTCTAAGATAAAAAAGTTACCAACTGGGCTTCATGGTGACAGCTGGCAGGGAGAAAAAAAAGAGACAAAAAAGCTCTCCCTTTCCAAGGTGTCCTTGAAAAGTTAACTTGCCCAGAACAGAGGAACAAAAACAGAAACAAAAACTGATTTTTGTGAATTTCTACAGACTGTGAACTTCTGATCCACTTCCCTTACATGTTGGGTACAAATTCTAAAACTACCAAAACTTGGGGTTCAGGGGATTAATTGATTACAACAGAAGCAATGCCCTCTAAATCCGGATGCAACCAAATAAGGCTGTTTTCCTGTGTTTGGTGCTATCTTAGGTCCCTTTCCTTGTCCATCCCTACAACAGTATAATTCTATACACTTTAACATTATTTATGTTTTCATAAAATGGTCAATATATGTGATTAATTATGTAATGATGCAGATGTTTTCCAGAGTTCTCTATCATGACGTAGGTTCATTTAAAGATCAAATAGGGGGGCATACAACCCGGTTCCAGCGGGAACCTGTATCCCTCACTTTAGCCATCCTATTAGAAATAATAGTTGCTTAAGGGGTGGGCTAGTCCATGAGACACAACAAAGACACAATTAGAAGCAGAAATAGGCCAAACCTTAAAGACATTAAAAACCGACATCACAGCTTTACAGGAATTTTAAC
This sequence comes from Callospermophilus lateralis, assembly GCF_048772815.1. Lineage (NCBI taxonomy): Eukaryota > Metazoa > Chordata > Mammalia > Rodentia > Sciuridae > Callospermophilus > Callospermophilus lateralis. The sequence continues at coordinate 41,784 of NW_027513003.1, read as the reverse complement.
CTCTCTCTTTCTGAAGTTGTTTTACAAAGCAGGCGAATGTTGGACCTCCTCTTCATGAGAGAAAGGTGCCTTTTTGCTTGCATTGAGGGAAGAATGTTGTTTTTGTGCCGACAATACTGGAGTTGTAAAAGAATCTATGAATAAATTAAGAAAACGACTTGAAGAGCGTCAAAGAGAGACAGAGGCCCCAAAAGGGAGGTTTGAGTCTTGGTTCACATAGTGACCTGATTAACTGCGCTTTTATCTGCCATGGCTGGTCCATTAAAATTCCTCATATTATTGCTAACTGTAGGACCCTGTTTGCTCAACCGTGTAGTTTTCTTTCTAAACCAAATCGAACCTGTTATTAATCCTAACCATACACTGTTCTCTCAATCTAATTTTACAGAAGAGCAGGGACAGAATTGGTATTAAAATACAGGAAAATAGAGGATCTTCCACCTGCTGAAAACCTCAAAGGTCCACGTAGAAATGATCCCTGGAGAAGATGTAGGCAAGTATGAAGGACCTGAGAGAGCAAAAGTCTTCCATGGCAAAAAACCTGCTCAGGATGAAGGAATGTGTCTGAATCAGCCACTCTTTTCTTAATGTAGAGAAGATGGACCAAAGCAGGCATGTGTTGAGAGCTGCTCCTGCATGCCTATGGTTGACATACCTCTCTGACCTGTGAAAGTGTCACAGGAAGTAGGAGCAGCCTCCCTCTCATGGGAACCTTGGAAGCAACTGTTAGGACAAAGTTGTTGCCAAGGCAGTGACCTCATTCAGTTCCAAAATTAAGTGACTTCACCTAACTTCCTTGGTGATGGAACTCTCTGAACTTGGAATCCAGGAAGCCAGGCACCCAGAGCCAGTCCCAGTTTCAGTCCCAGTGGTCAAACTTATTTTGATTTACCAAGGACAGACTCAGTCTTTCTTGGGACCTACTGATGTAACGATGGCCAAATGCAAGGAAAGCTATGAAGAGGGCCCTTTCCTGAGAAAGCACGCAGTGGCTCACCGCTGGCTCCTGACAACTTCACAGAGTTGGCCAAAAGACCAGATTTGAGACAGAACAGGCTATTTCCAGGGAACATAATAAGGCCCACCAGACAGAGGACACTCCGGATAGTCACAGACCTACTTGGGGGAAGGAGGTGCCTTTGTGGTGTGGGTGTGGGTTTGTGGTTTTGTCTCATGTTCTGAGAATAGGTATGAAAGGCGGTTTGTTTTGTTTGGAGTGAACTGTTTCTAGTAAGTCGTTTGACAAGGCGAGAATTTCTATGTCTGTGTATCCCACTGTGTCCGTGGTTGTAGACATTAGAAAACAGAATGCATCAATTAATATGTCCTGTCTAGTAGAAAGCTTCACAGCATTCATCCTGCCCTATTTATGAATGGACTGCAGCTTGCCTTATTGATGTGCAACACCTGCTATCTTCCTTAGTTTCTGTTTTATTCCTGAATTCTGGCCACTCTCCAGAATAGGTTCATGGTTTTCTGTTTAAGATATGTACAACCTCGAAGCTCTGTGACATGACCATGTCCTGTATAGCTGAAGGGAATGGTGAGCATCTCAGAAAACTCAGATATCAGTGTGACCAGGAAAGTCTTAGTGGAGAAACCCTGCTTGGGGCCTTTTGTTTACCTACTCTTCTGTTGCCCTGAATGTCAGGAAGGTCTTTTCCTCAGTCCACCACTTTGTGAAGCCTGAAGAAAACAGTTTTCAAATGGAAATGAATGGGCATTACCTGTGGCTCTTTGCTTAATTGCTTTGGAAAGGATGTGTCTGAATCAGCTTATTTACCCTGTGTGAGGCTGTGGCTTAGATTCTCAGGTCCTGATGGATCTAAAGAAAGATCCCATGTGTACATCCAAAACCAAAATGGCCAAAAGAGCAGTCCTTGTGGATAAAGTCTCTCGCCTTCCTCTGTAACTTTCCTGACCTCCATCAAGTCAGATTAGGGATCCTTTGGGTCAAATGAGTTCTTCAAAGCCTTGCAGAGTCTATCCCATAGTTGCTTGGGTTTTCTCAAGACTCCAATTCACATAAAGAATCCAAACCCCACAGTCATTTGGCCTCAAATTGAAGAAGCGGAGCAGTATTAACGGGAGGCCTATTTAATCTCTTCTGGTTCACAAGAAGGGTGTCCAGGCCACCCTGAATTTAGGCAAATTAGGTGCAAAAGAGCTTATTTTGAACACGGTCTTGGGCTATGCCCCTCATGGAAAACTCCAGCCATAGTGGAGTTTATTGTGAGTGTCTATATGGAAGAAGATGGGCGCCACGTTGGAGTGTTTTGGTTTAAATTGTGGTCATTTGGGTGGCGGTTGGAAGAGATGACTTGGTCCACATGTTCTTGAACTCTGGTGTGATTCCCTTAGAGTCTGAGTTCTTCAACTGACCTCAGAGAAGTATTGCCATGAATAGTGTTGAGATTTTTGGAAGCCAGGCATGAGCATCGCCCTTGGAAACTGAGTTCTAGGCCCAGGGTGGCTTTCCACAGAGCACTGAGCCTCTCAGCCAGGATACCACAAATTTTATTCTGAAAAACTTGACACCCATAGTTGAGAGTAAAAACTCATATGGACCTCACATTGTAGACCTAAATGGGCATAGCATCATATGATCTTCTGGCCACTCTTTGGGAAGCCTTACCTGTGAGTGTTCTCCAGAGATTTCATTGAAATGAGCTTCCTAACCATTTAATGGTTCCTGAAAAAATTGAAACTCACAGTGCCTCCAACTTCATCCTTAAAAAATGGCTAGATAAATACCATGAAATTTTTGAATTTCCCATCACCAGGTGACACTGGAAAACCTTTTGATGTCCTGTTGCTGATCATGAATATACCAGACAGTGCCTTGATTGACTGGGTTTCATGTAAATGGTGTAGAACAGAGATGCCAGTAAGTTGGACTTTGTTGAGTAGTAGGTTAGAGCAGTGGTGGGCAGGTATGTGATAAAACATCTGTGGTGGGGCCATGTGGATCTTCCATTGGCTTCCAAATGGCTTGTGACTGACATGGTGCAGCCAGCAGAACCTTCCATGTAAAGGCAAGTTGTTATATGGAGAGGTTTCAGGACATTGTTCAGAATCAGGTTGCTATGGTCAAGGGGGCAAGATATGTGGGATAGGATCCTGGTTTCTGTATCCTCCTGCAAAACCTGACCCACCATACATGACAGAACTTCCTCTTGCATTGTGACCCAGTTAAACTCCTTGTATTTTGTGAAGCAAATACCAAACTCTCAGTGCAGCAGGAAGAAACACCACGAAAATGGAAGATGATCATATGCCTTCACAGTGCACACCGGCACACATTTAGCCCCCAGTGGCCACAGTTTATCTAAAAAGAGAATTCAGCACTTCTGCCTCATGTACATTGGGAAATAAGAAACCATGTCCTCCAGGTCTCATAGATGCAGACCAAGCTTTTATGGTCTCCCTAGAAAGGAAGCTAAAGCTCTTGACAACAACATATTTTTCAAGTGCCCAACCTCACAGGCAGTTTCTCAAGAAGTCTCTAGGCCAGCAGACCTCCATGTTTGTGGAGTTTTTACCCTGTCCCATACTTTTGGAAACTACTCTACCACTTCCAAGGTTGTGAGCTCCTGAGCATATTGCATTCCACAAATTTATTCACAGATTTTCTAAATCTTCTCCTCTAATTGTGTCTTACTTGGGGTGAAGGGATTGTCAAGGCATTGTTCTGGTTGAGAGTGGGAATAATTTTGTGTAGCACATATTTACATACACATTGGATTCATTGTTCAATTTTCCATTCGAAATACTGAATCCTTGACACTAACCCATACCCTACTAGACTCTGACTATTAATTCTAATATGATGGAGAAAAATAACCGAAACAGAATAGAAATACTAGCACTTCAGAAGAGGCATGGTGTATAGTTGGTCTTGCCTTTTGTATGATATAGGGTAGGAGTTATAAATCTTGTCAATTTTTTGTTGAAATAGTTCTGCATGTGTTTTTAAAGTTAACACATCTGTGAATTCCTGTCTCCATTTTTCTGTAGCCTATTCAGCACATGTATTTTTATACGCACATATAGAATCCTACCTGGTATCACACGTATATTCTTGAGAGGTGGCTAACTTGGCAGATACAAAGTGTGAGAAGAGATCACTCCTCATTAACACTTTTGGAACTGAAAATTCAGACTATGAGTGAGCTTCTTAGTTCAAGAACATTATACATAAATCCATGTTCAGTAAAATTAATATTTTTGGATCTGTGGATGATATATATTTCACAATGAATTTTAATTGGCATATATATTGCTACTTTTCAATGTCTCTGTGTGTGTTTTTTTTGTGTGTGTGTGTATATATATATATATATATATATATATATATATATGTATATATATATATACTCTCTAGATTTTTCAAAATATAAAATATATGTGTCCTATTATACACTCCCTAAATTCATTCTTGTTCATGTATGTGGTTTTATATTAAACTTTTCATAAGATTATTTTAAAAATATTCATCCACCTGAAATACATATTTGTTTTCTAGTACTAAAAAGTTACTTCAGTGAATGGTGCAAACAAATCCTTTTATTTTTACAGTAGCTGACCCACTTTAACATCAATGCAAGTAGATTCCTATGGGACATGATGTGTATTTTGACGTTCATTTTTATTAAACACTGGTACATTACTATTTCTGCAGTTTTTGTACATCATAGAATATACATTTCATCCACAAGTTCACAAATTTAAAGAAATTTGTAACACATTCAATCACTTCCTGCTTCAGAACATATGTATTCCTCCTTGTTTTTGAATGGTCATTTCATGAGACTTCTTTCCAAACACATTATTTTCGATTTCCATAATCAATTTTGAAGCAAAATTCACACACTCTTTATGATAAACCACAACCGTAATATTACCATTAGATGTATTACTGGTTGGAATGAATGTATATATATAAATATATGATTCCTGTGTATTTTCAGATATCAATTCAATCCATTATTTAAAGTTGGAACAAGTTATATTATTTATTCGCAGTATGGTCTATTCATGCATTATCTCTATATTCATACATACATGGTACACCTATATGTACCTCCAATACTAATTTATACCCCTTCAAAATATTGCTCCAAGAAATGGTGCAAGAAAGACTCATGTCACCTGATCTACATATACGTTTTATCACAGTAATATTCTGGCCACAAAATGCAAAGTCACACTTACGATTGTACCAAAGCCTAAATGGAATGTGAGTATGGGTTATGAAAATCACCCATGTCCACGTTGCCTAATGCTCTCAAATGTCAATCCTATTGGTGACTACATATTTGTTACTTCCTAAGATTATATATTCAATCTCAAGCCTGTTGAAAGTGTCTATTGCTATCACTCACTTTATACTTTGCCTGATTTCCTAATGTCGCTATTGATATCTGCTTTCCTACATATTTTCCCCATTTCATCACTGTGACTGACTCTTCACATGTGCTGACATTTACATTTTCTGTCTACCTGAAAACCTATTGCTAAAGAACTATTGTCCAAATGCTATACTCACACTTTTTTCTAATCCTACCAACTATCTTCCTAATCCTACCGACTCTCCCTCTTTGAATGGTTGTTCTCCTCAACATTCAATCATCCAAGGTATCAGGTCCTATGCCATTGTGTATAGATTTATCTGAGACATCTGTGCAGAACATAATTAAATGCTAAGTATCCCAATCAAGGACCTAATGCCCTTCTGGGCTTCAAATGTTACCGAGATTTCTGTTTTCATTCATATATTTCACCTATATAATCTTATATATATCGCAGGTTCCCAATACCATTATTCATCCAGCAGAATGATCCGAACCCAAATCAAACATGTTATTAACCGTAACCATACACTGTTCCCTCAATCTAACTTTACAGAATAGCAGGGACAGAGTTGGTCTTACAATACAGGAATGTAGGAGATCTTCAACCTGCAGAGAACCTCAAAGGTCCATGCAGAAATGATCCCTAAAGAAGATGTAGGCAGCTATGAAGGACCTGAGAGTGCGAAAGTCATCTTTCATGACAAAAAAAAAAAACAGGTCAGGATGAAGGGATGTGTCTGAAGCAGTCTCTCTCTTCTTAATGTAGAGAAGATAGACCAAACCAGGCTTGTGTGGAGAGCTGTTCCCGGGTGCCTGTGGTTGATATTCCATTCTAGCTTGTGAAACTGTCATAGGAAGTAGGGGCAGGATCCATCTCAGGGACCCTTGGAAGCAACTGTTAAGACAAAGTGGTTGCCAAGGCAGTGACCTCATTCAGTTCTAGATGAAGTGACCTATGTCACTTTCTTGTTGATAGAACACTCTGATCTTGGGATCCAGGAAGCCAGGCACCCTGAGGCAGTCCCAGTCCAAGTCCCAGTGGTCTCAAATGTTTGGATTTAAGAAGGACAGAGTCAGTCTTTCTTGGCAACTAAATTGAAGATGGACAAATGCCAGGAAAGCTCTGAAGAGGGGCTTTACCTGAGAAAACAGGCAGTGGCTCACCGCTGGCTCCTGATAACATCACAGTTTTGGCCAAGGAGACCAGATCTGACATAGCACAGCCCGTTTCGGGGGAACATAGTATGGCCCACCAGTCAGAGGACGCTCTGGATAGTCACAGACCTATTTGGGGAAAGAAGGTGCCTTTGTGGGTGTGTGTGTGTGTGTGTGTTTTTGATTTTGTCTCATGTTTTGAGAATATGTAGGAAAGTCGGTTTGTTTGGTTTGGAGTGGACTGTTTCTAGTAAGTCCTTTGAGAAGGCGAGTGTTTCTATGTCTGCATATCCCACTGTGTCCGTGGTTGTAGACAATAGAAAAGAGAATGCATCAATAGATGTGTCCTGTCTAGTAGAAATCTTCGCAGAATTCATCCTGTCCAATTTATGAATGGACTGCAGGTTACCATATGGATGGGCAACACCTACTACCGTCCTACATTCGTGATTTCTTCCTGAATTCTGGCCACTCTTCCATAGGCTCATGGTTTTGTGTTCAAGATATGTATCTCCTCCACAATCTGGGACATGGCCATGTACTGGATAGCTGAAGAGAATGGTGAATATCTCAGAAAACTCAGATATCAGTGTGACCAGGAAAGTCTCAGTGGAGAAAATCTGCTTTGGGATTTTGCTTACCTATTGTTCTGTTGCCCTGAATGTAAGGAAGGTCTTTGCCTAAGGCCCCACATTTCCAATGCCTGAAAAAAACAGTTTTCAAATGGAAATAAATGGGCATCACCTGTGGCTCCTGGCTTAATTGCTTTGCAAAGGGATATGTCTGAATCAGCCTCTCAGTGCAGTTTGAGATTATCGCTTAGATTCTCAGCACCTGATGGATCTAAAGAAAGATCCCATGTGTGCATCCAAATCCAAAATGGCCAAAAGAGAAGTCATTGTGATGAAGTCTCTTGCCTTCCTCTGTAAGGTTCCTGATCTCCATCAAGTGATAACAGGGATCTTTGGGTCAACTGAGTTCTTCAAGCCATGCAGAGGCTAGCCCATAGGTGCTTGGGTTTTCTTATGACTGCAAATCACATAAAGAAACTATACCCGACAGTCAGTATGCCTCAAATTGGAAAAGCGGAACAGTATTAATGGCATGCCTCTTTGATCAGTCCTGGTTCACAGGAACGTTGTCCAGGAAACAATGACTTTAGACAAATGAAGGGCAAGGGAGCTTATTTTGACATTGTCTTGGGCTGTGTGCCTCATAAAAACTTCCAGCCAAGGTTATGATGAGTGACTATATGGAAGAAAATGAGTGCCATGTGGGAGTGTTTTGGTTTTAATTCTGGTCATTGGTGTGGCGGTTGGAAGAGATGACTGGGTCAACTGGTCTTGAACTCTGGTGTGTTTCCACGTAGAGACTGAGTTTTGAAACTGATCTCAGAGAAGTATTGCCATGAATTGTGTTGGGATTTTAGGAGGCCACACATGAGAGTCGCCCTTGGAACCTGAGATCTAGGACCAGGGTGGCTTTCCACAAAGAACTGGGAATCTCAGCCTGGATATCACATGATTTTATTCTGAAAGACTTGGCAGCCATAGTTGAGAGTCAAAAGACATAGGACCTCACATTGTAGACCTCAATGGTCCTGGCTTCAAGTGACCTTTGTCCACTCTTTGGAAAGCCTTGCCTGTGAGAGTTCTCTAGAATTTTCTTTGAAATGAACTTTCTCAATATTTAATGGTTCCTGAATAATTGAAATCCACAGTGCATCCAACGTCGTCCTTGAAAAATGGCTAGATAAATAACACGAAATGTTTGAAATTTCCATGACCAGGTGGAACTGCAGAAACTTTCGATGTCCTGTTGCTTACCATGAGTGTACCAGACAGTGCCTTGATTGACAGGGTTTCATGAAATTTGTTTAGAACAGAGAAGCCAGTATTTTGGAGCCTGCTGAGTAGTGGGCCTAGAGCAGTGGTGGAGAGGTGTGTGATAAAACATCATGGTGGGGCCATTTGTATCTGCCATTGGCTTCCAAATGCCTTGTAACTGACAGAGTGCAGACATCAGACCCTTATATGTAAAAGCATCTTGTTATATGGCGTAGTTTCAGGGCAATGTTCAGAATCAGGTTGCTATGGACAAGCGGGCAATCTTTGAGAGATAGAAGCCTGGTTGGTGAATTTTCTTGCAGACCCTGACCCACCACACGTGACGGAACTACCTCAAGCACTGTTTCCCAGTTGAACTCCTTGTATTTCGTGAAGCATGAACCAAACTCCAAGTGCAGCAGCAAGAAACACCACGAAAAGTGGAGGATGACCAAATGGTTTCACAGTCCACACGGGGAGACAATAAGCCCCCAGTGCCCACAGTTTACCTACAAAGAGAGAATTCAGCACTGCTGCCTCGTGTTCATTGGAAAATGAGAAATGTTGTCCTCCAGGTCTCATAGATGCAGACACAGCTTTGAGGGTCTCACTACAAAGGAAGCTTAACTCCTGACAACAACCTATAGTTCACTGCCCAATTTCACTGGCAATTTCTCAAGAAGTTTTAGGCAAGCAGAGCTTCATGTTTGTGGAGTGTGTACCCTGTCCTTACTTTTGGAAACTCCTATTCCACCTCCAAGTTTGTGCACTCCTGAGCATTTTCTATTCCAGAAATGTAATCACAGATTTTGTAACTCTTCTACTCTAATTGTGTCTCCCTTGGGGCGAAAGTAATGACAAGGCATTGTTCTGGATGAGAGTCAGAAGATTAATTTTTCTATTTTCCATTTGAAATTCTGAATCCCTGACACTAACCCATATTCTACTAGACTCTGACTACTAATCCAAATATGATGGAAGAAAATAACCCAAACAGTACATAAATACTTGCAGTTCAGAGTTGGACTTGCCTTTTGCATGATAAAGGGTAGGTGTTATAAATCTATTCAATATTTAATTGAAATAGTTCTCCATGTGTTTTTAAAGTTAACAAATATGTGAATTACTGTCTCCCATTCTCTGGAGCTTATTCAGCACATGTATTTTTATATGCACAAATAGAATCCTACAAGGTATCACACGTGCATCCTTGTGAGGTATATGACTTAGCAGATACAAAGTGTGAGAAGTGATCACTCCTCCTAAACGCTGTTGGAACTGAAAATTCAACCTATGGGTGAGCTTCCCAGTGGAACAACATTATACATAAACCCATGTTCACTAAAATGAATGTTTTTGCATCTTTATGATATATATTTCATGATGAATTTCGATTGGCATATATATTGCTACTTTTTAATGTCTGTGTTAGTGTGTGTGTGTGTGTGTGTGTGTGTGTATATATGTATATATATATATATATACATATATATATATATATATATGGAGAGTATATATATATATATATATATATATATATATATATACTCTCCATATTTTTAAAAATATGAAATATGTGTGTCTTATATACACTCCCTAAATTCATTCATGTTCATGTATGTGGATTAATAATCAACTTTTCACAAGATTATTCTTAGAAATATTCATCCACCCGAAATACATATTTGTTTCCTAGTACTGAAAACTAACTTCAGTAAAAGGTGCATACAAATCCTAATATGTCTACTTTAACTGACCCAGTTTAACATCAATGCATGTAGGTTCCTATGGGACATGATGTGTATTTTGACATTAATTTTTATTCCACACTGGTACATTACTATTTCTTCAGTTTATGCAAATCTCAGTATATATATTTTATTCACTAGTTAGCAAATTTATAGGCATTTGTTTCACTTTCAATCACTTCCTGCTCCAGAACACATGTATTCCTCTATGTTTCTTGACTGGTCTATTCATGAGACTTTTTTCCAAATATATTATTTTCGATTTCCATAATCAATTTTGAACCAAATCTCACACACCCTTCATGATAAACCATAATCCTAAGATTATCGTTAGATATATAACTGGTTGGAATGAATGATTGCATATCAATATAAAATTTCTTATAAATTTTCAGATATTTATTCAATCCATTATTTAAAGTGGATCCAGTTATATTATTTATTCACAGTATGGTCTATTCATGCATTATGTCTGTATTCATTGAAACAGGGTACACCTATTTGTACCCCCATACTAATTTGTAAGTCTTCAAAATATTGCTCGCAGAATTGGTGGAAGAAATACTCTTTTCACCTGATCTACATACACATTTTATTACAGAAATATTCTGGACACAAAAAGCAAAGGTCACACTTACAATTGTACCAAAGCGTAAATGGAAAGTGAGCATGGATTACTAAAAACATCCATGTCCAGGTTGCCTAATGCTCTCAAATATCAATTCTATTTTTGACTACATATTTGTTTCTTCTTAAGATTATATATTCAACTTCAAACCTGTTGACAATGTCTAACCCTATCACACAATTTGTACTTTGCTTGATTTCCTAATGTCTCTATTGATATCTGCTTTCCTATATTTTTCCCCAGTTCATCATTGTGACTGACTCTTCACATGTGCTTACATTTACATACACTCTCTACACTAAATCTTATTGCGAAAGAACTTTTGGTCCAAATCCTATACTCACTCTTCTTTCTAAACCTACCAACTACCTTCCTAATCCTACCGACTATCAGTTTTTGACTGGATGTTCTCTTCAACATTCAATATCCAAGGTACAAGGTACGATGCCAGTGTATATTGATTTATCTGAGACATCTGTGCTGCACATTACTCAAAGCTAAGTATCCCACTCAAGTCCCCAATGCCCTTCTGGGCTTCAAATCTTACCTAGATTTCTGCTTTCATACTTATGTTTCACATATATACTCTTGTAAATATCGCATTTTGCCAATACCATTATTCATCCCGCAGAATGATTTGTAACCCAAATTGAACATGTTATTAACCCTAACCATACACTGTTCCCTCAGTATAACTTACTTAAGAGCAGGGACAGTGTGGGTCTTACAATATAGGAATGTAGATGATCTTCCACCTGCTGAGAACATCAAAGATCCATGGAGAAATGATCCTTGCAGAAGATATAGGCAGCTATGTAGGACCTGAGAGAGCAATAGTCATCTTCCATGGCAATCAACCTGGTCAGGATTAATTGATAGTCTGAATCAGAATCTCTCTTCTTAATGAAGAGAAGATGGACTGAACCAGGCCTCTGTGGAGAGCTGTTCCCTGGTGCCTATGGTTGATATACCATTCTAACTTCTGAATGTGTCACAGGATGTTGGGGCAGCCTCCATCTCATGGGAACCCTGGATGCAACTGTTAGCACAAAGTGGTTACCAAGGTAGTGACCATATTCAGTTCCTGAAAGAAGTGACCTCACTTCACTTCCTTGGTGATGGAATTCTCTGAACCTGGGATCCAGGAAGGAAGGCACCCAGAGCCAGTCCCACTCCCAGTTCCAGTGGGCTAACTTGTTTGCTTTTCCCAAAGACATAGTCAGTCTTTCTTGGTACCTACTGATGTGAGGATGGAAAAATGCCAGCAGAGCTCTGATGAGGGGCCTTTCCTGAGAAAGCAGGTAGTGGCTCACCTTTGGCTCCTGACAACTTCACAGAGTTGGACAAGGAGACCAGATCTGAAACAGGACAGGCCATTTTGTGGGAACATAATATGGCCCACCAGTCAGAAGACACTCCGGATAGTCACAGACCTATTTGGGGGAAGTAAGTGCCTTTGCCGTTGTAGGTGTGAGTTTGTGGTTTTTTCTCATGTTCTGAGAATAGGTAGGAAAAGTGGTTTGTTTGGTTTGGAGTGGACTGTTTCTAGTAAGTCGTTTGACATGGTGAGTGTTTCTAGGTCTGTGTATCCCACTGTATCCGTGGTTGTAGACATTAGAAAAGAGAATGCATCAATGGATGTGTTGTCTCTAGTTGAAAGCTTCCCCGCATTCATACTGCCCAATTAATGAATGGACTGCAGCTTGCCTTATGGATGGGCAACATCTACTATCTTCTAAAGTTCCTGTTTTCTTCGTGAATTCTGGCCACTCTCCAGAATAGGCTCATGGTTTTGTTTCCCAAATATGTAACACCACAAGATTCTGTGACATGGCCATGTGCTGGATTGCTGAAGGGAATGGGAGCATCTAAGAAAACTCAGATTTCAGTGTGACCAATAAAGTCTCAGTGGAGAAACCCTTCTTTGGGCCATTTGCTTACTTCTATTTCTATTACCCTGAATGTCAGGAAGGTCTTTGCCTCAGGCCACCCCTTTGTGTAGCCTGAAGAAAACTGTTTTCATATGGAAATGTATGGACATCACCTGTGGCTCTTTGCTTAATTGATTTGGAATGAGATGTGTCTGAATCAGCCTCTTGTCCTTGTATGAGGTTGTGGCTTTGATTCTCAGCACCTGATGGATCTAAAGAAAGATCCCATGTGCTTCCAAAACTAAAATGGCCAAAAGAGCAGTCATTGTTGATGAATATTTTTGCCTTCTTGTTTTAGGTTCCTGACCTCCATAAAGTGAGAATAGGGATCCTTTGGGTCAAATGAGTTCTTGAAATCCCTGCAGAGGCTAGCCCATATTTGCTTGGGTTTTCTCATGACTCCAAATCACATAAAGAATCTATACCCTACAGCCAGTAGGCCTCAAATTGGAGAAGTGGAACACTTTAACAGCAGGAATATTTGATCATTCCTGGTTCACAGGAAGAGTGTCCAGGCCATCATGATTTTAGGCAAATGAGGGGCAAGTGAGCTTATTTGGGCTCATAGAAACCTCCAGCTGGAGGTTATGATGAGTGTCTACATGGAAGAAGATGATGGCCCTGTGGGAGTGTTTTGATTTTAATTGTGGTCATTTTTTGGCGCATGGAAGGGATGACAGGGTCCACCTGGGCTTGAACTCTGGTGTGATTCCCCTTAGAGACTGAGTTCTGAAACTGACCTCAGAGAAGTATTGCCATGAATTGTGTTGGGATTTTAGGAGGCCACGCATGAGACTCACTCTTGGAAACTGAGATCTAGGCCCAGGGTGGTTTCCACAGAGGCCTGAGAATCTCAGCCTGGATATCACATGATTTTATTCTGAAAGACTTAGCACCCATATTTGAGAGTCAAAACACACATGGACCTCACATTGTAGATGTCAGTTGGCCTGGCTTTAGGAGACCTTTTGGCAACTGTTTGAGAAGCATTGACTGTGAGAGTTCTCCAGAGCGTTCATTGTAATGAACTTTCTCAACACTTAATGGTTCCTGAATGAATTGAAACCCACAGTGCCTCTAACTTCATCCTTGAAAAATTTCTAGATAAATACCATGAAATTTTTGAAATTCCCATGACCAGGTGGCACTGCAGAAACTTTTGATGTCCTGTTGCTGATCATGTGTATACCAGACAGTGCCTTGTTTTTGACTGGGTTTCATTAAAATGGTGTAGAACAAGAGAAGCCAGTAATTTGGAGCCTGCTGAGTAGGGGGGCTAGAGCAGTGGTGGGCAGGTGTGTGATAAAACATCATGTTGGGGCCATGTGAATCTGCCATTGGCTTCCAAATTTTTTGTGACTGATATAGTGCAGACATCAGACCCTTATATGTAAAGGCATCTTGTTAAATGGAGAGTTTTCAGGGCAATATTCAGAATCAGGTTGCTATGGTTATTGGGGCAAGCTATGTGGGATAGAAGCCTGGTTGGTGCATTCTCCTGCAGACCCTGACCCACCACACGTGACAGAACTCCCTCCAGCACTGTATCTCAGATGAACTTTTTATGTTTTGTGAAGCAAATACCAAATTCCCAGTGCAGCAGCAAGAAATACCACGAAAAGTGGAGGATGACCAAATGTCTTCACAGTCCCCACTGGGAGACACTTAGCTTCCAATGGACACAGTTTAGCTACAAAGAGAGAATTGAGCACTGCTGCCTCATGTTCATTGAAATATAAGAAACCATGTCTTTCGGTTACATAGATGCAGACCCAGCTATGATGGTCTCACTACAAAGGAAGCTAAAGCTCATGACAACAACATATATTTCAAGTGCCCAACCTCAGAAGCCGTTTCCCAAGAATTCTTAGGCCAGCAGAGCTCCTTTTTGTGGAGTGTTTACCCTGTCCTTTACTTTTGGAAACTCCTCTACCACCTCCAAGGTTGTGAACTCCCGAGCATATTCCATTCCATATATGTATTCATAGATTTTCACACTTTTCTACTCTAATTGTGTTTTACTTGGGGCGTAGGTAATGTCAAGGCATTGTTCTGGATGTGAGTGGGAAGATTTTTGTGTAGCACATATTTACATACACATTGGATTCATTTTTCAATTTTCCATTTGAAATACTGAATCCCTGACACTAACCCATACCCTACTAGTCTCTGACTAATAATCCTAATATGATGGTGAAAAATAAGCCAAAAAGAGAAGAAACACAAGCAGTTCAGAGGACGCATTGTGTATTGTTGGAATTGCCTTTTGCATTATATAATGTAGGAGTTATAAGTCTAGTCAATTTTTTTGTTGAAATAGTTCTAAATGTGTTTTTAAAATTAGCAAATATGTGAATCCCTGTCTCCCTTTCTCTGTAGCCTATTCAGTACATGTATTTTTATATGCACATATAGAATTCTACCTGATATCACTCGTATACACTTGTGAGGTGGCTGAATTGGCAGATGCAATTTGAGAGAAGAGTTCACTCCTCCTAAACGCTGTTGGAACTGAAAATTCAACCTATGGGTGAGCTTCCTAGTTGAAAAACATTATACATGAATCCATGTTCAGTAAAATGAACATTTTTCGATCTGTGGATTATATACTTTTCATGATGAATTTCTATTGGCATATATGTTGCTACTTTTTTTTTCTTTTATTGGTTGCTCAAAACATTACAAAGCTCTTGAATATCATATTTCATACATTAGATTCAAGTGGGTTATGAACTCCCATTTTTACTCCAAATACAGATTGCAGAATCACATTAGTTACACATCCATATTTTTACATAATGCCCTATTAGTTACTGTTGTATTCTGCTACCTTTCCTATACTCTACTATCCCCACTCCCCTCTCTTCCCATCTTCTCTCTCTACCATACCTACTGTAATTCATTTCTCTCCTTGTTTATTTTCCCACAACCTCTTATATGTAATTTTGTGTAACAATAAGTGTCTCTCTCCATTACCATGCAATTTCCCTCTTCTCTCCCTTTCCCTCCCACATCATGTTTCTGCTTAATGTTAATCTTTTCTTCATGCTCTTCCTCCCTGCTCTGTTCTTAGTTGCTCTCATTATATCAAAGAAGACATTTGGTAATTGTTTTTTAGGGATTGGCTAGATTCACTAAGCATAATCTGCTCAGTGCCATGCATTTCCCTGCAAATTCCATGATTTTGTCATTTTTTAGTGCTGCGTAATTCTCGATAGTATATAAAAGTCACATTTTTTTATCCATTCATCTATTGAAGGGCATCTGGGTTGGTTCCACAGTGTAGCAATTGTGAATTGTGCTGCTATGAAAATCCATGTGGCAGTATCCCTGTATTACGCTCTTTTAAGGTCTTCAGGGAATACTCCGAGAAGGGCAATAGCTTGGTCAAATGGTGCTTCCATTCCCAGCTTTCCCAGGAATCTCCATACTGCTTTCCAAATTGGCCACACCAGTTTCAGTCCCACCAGCAATGTACAAGAGTACCCTTTTCCCCACATCCTCGCCAGCACTTGTTGTTGTTTGACTTCATAATGGCTGCCAATCTCACTGGATTGAGATGGTATTTTAGGGTGGTTTTTATTTGCATTTCTCTTACTGCTAGAAATGGAGAGCATTTTTTTCATGTACTTGTTAATTGATTCTATGTCCTCCTCTGAGAAGTTTCTGTTCAGGTCCTTGGCCCATTGGGTTATTGGTTATCTTATTGTCTAATTTTCTAAGTTCTTCGTATACTTTGTATACTCTGGATATTAGGGCTCCATGTGAAGAGTGAGGACTAAAAATTTGTTCCCATGATGTAAGCTCCATATTTACCTCTCTTATTGTTTCTCTTTCTGAGAAAAAATAATTCAGTTTAAGTAAGTCCCATTTGTTGATTCTTATTATTAACTCTTGTTCTATGGGTGTCCTATTAAGGAATTTGGAGCCTGACCACACAATATGTAGATCGGAGCCAACTTTTTATTCTATCAGACGCAGAGACTCTGATTTGAATCTAGCTCCTTGATCCACATTGAGTTAACTTTGGTGCATGGCGAGAGGAGGGGATTCAGTTTCATTTTGTTGCATATGGATTTCCAGTTTACCCAACACCATTTGATGAAGATGCTATCCTTCCTCCATTGCAGGCCATTAGCTCCTTTATCAAATATAAGATAGTTGTAGCTTTTTGGATTAGTTTCTGTGTCCTCCATTCTGTACCATTGGTCCACCCGCCTGTTTTGGTACCAGTACCATGCTGTTTTTATTATGATTGCTCTGTAATATAGTTTGAAATCTGGTATCGCTATACTGCCTGATTCACACTTCCTGCTTAGAATTGCTTTTGCTATTCTGGGTCTTTTATTTTTCCATTTGAATTTTATGATTGCTTTATCTATTTCTACAAAAAGTTTCTATGGGATTTTGATTGGCATTGCATTAAACCTATAGAGAACTTTTGGTAATATCACCATTTTGATGATGTTAGTTCTGCCTATCCATGAACACGGTATATTTTTCCATCTTCTAAGATCTTATTCTATTTCTCTTTTTAGGGTTCTGTAGTTTGCATTATATAAATCTTTCACCTCTTTTGTTAGGTTTATTCCCAAGTATTTAATTATTTGAGGAAATTGGGAATGCAGTGTTTTGACTCATTTTTGTTTCAGAAGTTTTGTCGCTGATATACAGAAATGCCTTTGATTTATTCATGTTGATTTTGTATCCTGCCACATTGCTGCATTCATTTATGAGTTCTAGTAGTTTTTTCTGTAGACCCTTTTGGGTCTTCTATGTATAGAATCATGTCATCTACAAATAGTGATAATTTAAGTTCTCCTTTTCCTATTTTTATGCCTTTAATGTTTTTCATCTCTCTAATTGCTCTGGCCAGTTTTTCGAGAACTATATTGAATAGAAGTGGTGATAGAGGACATCCCTGTCTTGTTCCAGATTTTAGAGGGAATGCCTTCAATTTTTCTCCATTCAGAATGATGCTAGCCTGAGGATTAACATAGATAGCTTTTACAATGTCGAGGTAAGTTCCTGTTATCCCTAGTTTTTAAAATGTTTTGAACATAAAGAAATGCTCTACTTTGTTGAATGGTTTTTCTGTGTCTATCGAGATGATCATATGGTTCTTATCTTTAAGTCTATTGATGTTGTGAATAACATTTATTGATTTCCATATATTGAACCCTCCTTGCATCCCAGGGATGAATCCAAGTTGATCATGGTGCACGATTTTTTTGATGTGCCTTTCTATTCAATTCGCCAGAATTTTAATGAGGATTTTTGCATCTAAGTTCATCAGAGATATTGGTCTGTAGTTTTCTTTCTTTGAGGTGTCTTTGTCTAGTTTCAGAATCAGGGTGATGTTGGCCTCATAGAATGAATTCGGCAGAGCTCCCAGTTTTTCTATTTCCTGAATAACTTGAGAAGTATTGGTATTAATTCTTCTTTAAAGGTTTTGTAAAACTCTGCTGTATACCCATCCGGTCCTGGGCTTTTCTTGGTTGATAGTCTTTTGATTGCTTCTTCTACTTCATCCATTGATATTGGTCTGTTTAAATTGTGTGTTTCCTCCTGACTCAGTCTGGGCAAATCATATGACTTAAGAAATTTATCGATGTCTTCACTATTTTCTATTTTATTGGAATACAGGTTTTCAAAATAATTTCTAATTTTCTTCTGTATTTATGTAGCATCTGTTGTAATATTGCCTTTTTCATCCCGTATGTTAGTAATTTGATTTCTCTCTCTTCTTCTCTTCGTTAGCATGGCTAAGGGTCTGTCTATCTTATTTATCTTTTTGAAGAACCACCTTTTAGTTTTGTTAATTTTTTCAATAGTTTCTTTTGTTTCAATTTCGCTATGATTTTAATTATTTCTTGCCTTCTGCTACATTTGCTGTTGTTTTGCTCTTCCTTTTCTAAGGCTTTGAGATGAAGTGTGAGCTCATTTATTTGTTTTTCTTTTCTATTTTGAGGAATGACCTCTAGGCGATGAATTTACCCCTTAAAACTTCTTTTCATTGTACCCCATAGAATCTGATATGTTGTGTCTGTATTTTCATTTATCTCTAAGAATTTTTTGATTTCCTCCTTTATGTCTTCTGTAACCCATTGATCATTCAATAACATATTCTTCATTTTGGATGTGATGTATGATTTTTTCTTCCTTCTTTTATCATTGGTTTCCAGTTTCATTCCATTATGATCACAAAAAATTCATGGTATTATCTCCACCCCTTTATATTTACTGAGGGTTTCCCTATGGCATAACATATGGTCTATTTTTGAGAAGGATCCATGTGCTGCTGAGAAAAAAGTATATCCACTTGATGATGGTTGATATATTCTATATATGTCAGTTAAGTCTAGGGTATTGATTGCGAGATTGAGTTCTATAGTTTCTTTTTTCAACTTTTGTTTGGAGGATCTGTCCAATGGTGAGAGAGGTGAGTTGAAGTCACCCATAATTATTGTATTGTGGTCTATTTGATTCTTTAACTTGAGGAGAATTTGTTTTATGAACATCGCAGCACCATTATTTGCTGCGTGAATATTGATAATTGTTATGTCTTGTCGGTGAATGGTTCATTTTAGCAGTATATAATGTCCTTCTTCATCCCTTTTGATTAAATTAGTCTTGAGGTCGATTTTATTCGATAGGAGGATGGCCACCCCTGCTTGCTTACGAGGACCGTGTGCATGGTATAAATTTTCCCAATCTTTCACCTTCAGCCTGTGTATGTCTTTTCCATTCAGATGTGTCCCCTGGAGGCAATATATTGTTGGATTTTTTTTTTATTTCAAGTTACAAGCCTATGTCACTTTATTCGAGAGTTTAAGCCATTTACTTTTAGAGTTACTATTGATATATGGTTTGTACTGCCACCCATGTTTGCTTATATCTTTTTTTTAAATTAGTTTGTTTCTCCATGATTAGCTTTTCCCCCGCCCTCTGTCATTACTGAGGCACTTCTCACTCATGGTTTTCGTTGTTGATTTTCATTTCTTCCTCATGTAGTGTTTTGCTCAAGATGCTTTGCAATGCTGGTTATCTGGCTGCAAATTCTTTTAGGTTTTGTTTATCATGAAATATTTTTATCTCGTTGTCTTACCTTAAGCTTAATTTTGCTGGATACATAATTCTTGGTTGGCATCCATTGTCTTTCAGTGTTTGAAGTACGTTGTTCCAGGATCTTCTCACTTCCAGCATCTATGATGAAAAATCCATTGTTAACCTTTTTGGTTTACCCCTGATTGTAATGATTCTAATCTGCCTCCTTTCTCTGGTAGCTTTTAATATTTTCTCTTTGTTCTGTATATTGGATATCTTCATAACAATGTGTCTTGGCATTGGTCTACTGTGATTTTGTGTGCTCGATGTCCTGTAAGCATCTACAATTTGTTTATCCCTTTCCATTTTTATTTCTGGAAAGTTTTCTGTAATTATTTCATTCAGCAGGTTTCTCATTCCCTTGGTTTGAATCTCTGTACCTTCCTATATCCATATGACTCATTAGTTTTTTTTTTTTTATGTTATCCCATATCTCTTGAATGTTTTCTCATAATTTTTTACAGCATTTCTTTGTTGGCTAGACTTTTTTCAAGATGATATATTTTGTCTTCATTCTGTCTTCTACTTGCTCTACACTGTTAGTGATACTCTCAATTGAATTTTTAATTTGGTTTATCATTTCCTTGATTTCTAGAATTATTGTTTGATTTTTCTAATAATCTCTATCTCCTGATAAAGATGCTTAATTTCTTATTTTATCTGTTTATGTAATTTATTTTCAATGCGTTCTATCACTGTTTGTTTTTGCTGTCTCGTATCCTCTTTAAGGTTCCATTCCATCTGTCTAAGGTATTCCTTGAGTTCTTTATATGACCATTTTTCTGATGACTCTAGGTGCTCTTGAATATTTAGGCTGTCCTTCATTGTTCGTACTCCTTTTTTTCCTTGCTTTTTTATGCTTCTCATGTTACTTCTCGTTCTGTTTGACTACTGAGTTACTGCTTACTCTTATAAATTTATTTGATGCTTGAGAGGAAAGATATTAGAAGGGAAGGGAGAAGTCACTAAAGAGAATGAGAGTAGGCAGGTAGAATTCAAGTAAGGGGGAATAAAAAAATTGAAATGAAATGAAAAGACAAAAAAAATAGAAAATAAAGAAAGAAAATTTTAAGTAATAATGATGATTAAAAATTGAAAATTAAAATTTAAAATAATAATATTAATAATAATAATAATAAAATAAAAGAAATTAAAAAAATAAAAACATTTAAAAAAGTTAATGAACAACAACAACAAAAATGAAAATGAAAGAAAAAGAAAAAAATACAAATAAAAAAATAGTAATAATACATGCAGTCCTAGAGTTCAATTAACTTCTCTTCCAGTAGGTGGAGCTGTGCGCACTGGGCCAAGCTTCTCCTCTCAATAAGTGGGAACCAATCACTGTGCAGCAGCTCTTCCTCCCAGACTGGGCGGGTCTCCAACCCTGAGTGCCTAGGGCCTTCTCTTGTGCTTCCTCAAGCCAGGCCCCACTCACCTGTGACGCTCACCACAATACTGGTTACAAGCCAGGCCTCTGCTCCTGGTAGCCCTGTTTCCATGAACGGCTGGGCACACTCTCCTTAATTGCCTCCCTCAGACCCTAAGTTTGTAGAGCTTGGGGCTGAGAAACCCCAGCGAATTTGCTTGCCCTTCGGGAGCCATGGCCCCGGTAGGTGGTGTAAGAGACCTCAATTGTCAGCACTGGTGGGAGCGGTAGCCGGCAATTACACGCCTCGAGTCCCGAGCCAATCCTGATTCCCTAGGTCTGGGTATTGCGCTCCTTGGAGAGCTGGGAGGGGCCATTACGGCAGAGGTGGGAAGGGCCCTTGAGGTTTCCCTGCGGTGTTGAGAGAGATGGCAATGGGATAACATACTTGTCGCACTGGTTTCAATGAAGTTATCTCCTCCGACTGTGACGTCAGTTCGCTGCCATGGTGGTATACCATTAAAATGGTGACCGTTCGTTCCCTTTGCTGGGAGACCAATGCAACAGGTGGGTCCTGACTATCTCTCCCAAGCCCCATTTCAATATTGTGGCCACTGCCTATGAAGGCTCAGTTGGCTTTTAACTCTATCAATTCCCAAAGCCCGACCAATTATTTCAGCGGGAATGTTAGTGCTGAGTCACAAAAACCAGATGAATCTAAGCTTGAATGCAGCCAATCTGGGCTTTGTGTGTGTTCTGAGAGGCCCAGACTGTTCGCCCCAGATTCACAACAGGTCAATATTGCCTAGTGATTCTGAGCAAACAGCATTTAGACAGTTTACGACTCCCTATGCCCGTGCAGCTGAAGAGATCAGAGACTTGAATTCTCCATGCCTGCCTTCATAATGGATCTCCTGTATTGCTACTTTTTAATATCTGTGCATTTGCGTGTGTGTGTGTGTATATATATATATATATATATATATATATATATATATACTCTTTAGATTTTTCAAAATATGAAATATATGTGTCTTATTATGCACGCCCCTAAATACATTCATATTCATATCTGTGGATTTATAATCAACTTTCAACAAGATTATTTTCAGAAATAATCATCCACCTGAAATACATATTGTTTCCTAGTACTGAAAACTAAATTCAGTGAATGGTGCATACAAACCCTAATATTTCTACAGTTACTTAGCCAGTTTAAAATGAATGCAAGTAGATTCCTAGGGGACATGATGTGTATTTTGACTTTCATTTTTATTCAACACTTGTACGTTACTATGTCTTCAGTTCATGCACATGATGGGATATATAATTCAGTCACAAATTAGAAAATTTATAGGCATTTGTTTCACGATCAATCACTTCCTGATTCAGAACACATGTATTCCTCCATGTTTCTTGACTGGTCTTTTCATGAGACTTCTTTCCAAACATATTATTTTTGTTTAACATCATCACGTGTAAAGCAAAACTCAAACACCATTCATCATAAACCATAATCCTAATATTACCATTAGAAATATAACTGGTTGGAATGAATGATTGTATATCAATATAAGATTTCTTATATATTTTCACATATCAATTCAATCCATTATTTAATGTGGAATCAGTTACGTTATTTATTCATAGTATGGTCTATTCATGCATTATCTCTATATTAATAGACACAGGGTACACCTCTTTGTACCCCTAATACTAATGTATACGTCTTCAAAATATTGCTCCCAGAAATGGTGAAAGAAATACTCATGCCACCTGATCTACATATACATTTTATCACAGTAATATTCTGAACAAAAAAAAAACCATAAAAATGTCACACTTATGATTGTACCAAAGCCTAAAAGGAAAGTGAACGTGGATAACTAATAACATCCATGTCCAGGTTGCGTAATGCTCTCAAATGTCATTCCCATTTGTGACGAGATATTTGTTTTTTCCTATGATTATGTATTCAAACTCAACCCTGTTGAAAATGTCTAATCCTATCACTCACTTTATACTTTGCCTGATTTCGTAATGTCTCTATTGACACCTGCTTTTCTACATATTTTCCCCAGTTCATCATTGTGACTGACTCTTCACATGTGCTGACATTTCCATTCACTCTCTAAACGAAACCCTATTGCTAAAGAAGCTTTTTATTCCAAATCATATACTCACTCTTCTTCCTAAACCTACTGACTATCTTCCTAATCCTACTGACTATCCCTTTTTGACTGGATGTTCTCTTCTACATTCAATCATCCAAGGTACAAGGTCCTATGCCACTGTATTTTGATTTAACTGAGACAACTGTACAGAACATAATTCAACACTAAGTATCCAAATAAAGGGCCCAATGCCCTTCTGGGCTTCAAATCTTTCTTAGATTCCCGTTTTCATACATATATTTCACGTATATATTCTTATAAATATCGCAGGTTCCCAATCTCATTATTCATCCTGCAGAATGATTCCTAACCCAAATCGAACATATTATTAACCGTAACCATACACTCACTTTGCAGGAGAACAATAACAGTGTGGGTATTAAACTACAGGAATCTAGGGGATCTTCACCTGCTGAGAAACTCAAATGTTCATGCAGAAATGATCCCTGGTGAAGATGAAGGCAGCTATGAAGTACCTCAGAAAGCAAAAGTCATCTTCCATGGCAATCATCCTGGTCAGGATGGAGGGTTGTGTCTGAATCAGTCTCTCTCTTCTTAATGTATAGAACATGGACCAAACCAGTCCTGTGTGGAAGCTGTTCCCGGGTGCTTATGGTTGATATAACATTCTAACTAGAGAAAGTGTCCCATGAAAATCAGGACAGCCTCCACCTCATGATACTTTTGGAAGCAACTGTTAGGACAAAGTGGTTGCCAAGGCAGTGACATCATTCATATCCTGAAGGAAGTGATCTCACCTCACTTCCTTGGTGATGGAACTCTCTGAACTTGAAATCCAGGAAGCCAGGCACCAAGAGACAGTCCCTGTCCTAGTCCCAGTGGTCTGACATGTTTGGATTAACCAAGGACAGAGTCAGTCTTTCTTGGTACCTACAGATGTGAGGATGGCCAAATGCCAGGAAACCTCTGAAGAGGGGCTTTTCCTGAGAAAGCAGGTAGTGTCTCACCGCTGGCTCTTGAGAACTTCACAGAGTTGGCCAAGCAGACATGATCTGAGACAGGAGAGGTCATTTTGGAAGAACATAGAATGGCCCACCAGTCAGACGACACTCCAGGGAGTCACAGACCTACTAGGGGGAAGGAGGTGCCTTTTTGGGTGTGGGTGTGAGTTTGTGGTTTTGTCTCATGTTCTGAGAATAGGTAGGAAAGGCGGTTTGTTTGGTATGGAGTGGAATATTTCTATTAAGTCCTTTGACAAGGCGAGTGTTTCTATGTGTGTGTATCCCACTGAGTCCATTGTTGTAGACATTAGAAAAGACAATGCATCAATGGATGTGTCCTGTCTAGTAGAAAGCTTCCCAGCATTCATCCTGCCCAATTCATGAGTGGACTCTGGCTTGCCTTATGGATGGGCAACACCTACAAGCTTCCTAATTTCCTGTTTTCTTTCTCAATTCTGGCCACTCTCCAGAATAGTATCGTGGTTTTGTGTCCAAGATTTGTACCTCCAAGATCTGTGACATTGCTATGTACTGGATAGCTGAAAGAAATGGCTAGCATCTCAGAAATCTCAAATATCTGTTGACCAGGAAAGTCTCAGTGGAGAAACCCCTCTTTGTTCCTTTTGCTTACCTATTGTTCTGTTGAATGTCAGGAAGTTTTTTGCCTCAAGCCACCACTTTGTGAACCCTGAAGAAAACAGTTTTCAAATGGAAATGAATGGGAATCACCTGTGACTCTTTGCTTAATTGCTTAGGATTGGGATATGTCTGAATCAGCCTGTTGGCCCTGTGTGAGGCTGTGGCTTAGATTCTCAGCACCTGATGGATCTAAAGATAGATCCCATGCATGCATCCAAAACCAAAATGGCAAAAAGATCAGATATTGTTGATGAACTCTCTTGCCTTCCTCTGGTAGGTTCCTGATATCCATCAAGTGAGAATAGGGATCCTTTGGGTCAAATGAGTTCTTCAAAGCCCTGCAGAGGCTAGGCCATAGGTGTTTGATTTTCATGACTCCAATTCACTTAAAGAATCTAAACCCCAAAGCTAGAAGGCCTCAAGTTGGAGAAGCCAAGCAATATTAAAGGCAGGCCTATTTGATCACTACTGGTTCACAGGAAGAGAGTCCAGGCCACCCTGACTTTACGCAAATGAGGGGCAGGGAGCTTATTTTGGACACTGTCATGGGCTGCGTCCCTTATGGAAACCTCCAGCCAGAGAATATGATGAGTGTCTATATGGAAGAAGATGAGGGCCATGTGAGAGTGTTTGGTTTAAATTGTGGATATTTGTCTGGCGGTTGGAAGAGATCTCTGGGTCCACCTAGGCTTGCACTTTGGTGTGATTCCCCTTAGAGACTGAGTTCTTTTACTGATCTCAGAGAATTATTGCCAGGAATTGTGTTGGAATTTTAGATGGCCATGCATGAGAGTTGCCCTTGGAAAGTGACATCTAGGCCCAAGTTGACTTTCCACAGAGCACAGGGAATCTCAGCCAGGATATCACATGATATTATTCTTAAAGACTTGGCAGCCATATTTGAGAGTCGAAACACACATGGACCATACATTGTAGACCTCAAGGGGCCTGGCTTAATCTGACTTTTCACCACTTTTGGAAGCCTTGCCTGTAAGAATTCTCCAGAGTTTTCATTGAAATGAGCTTCCTCACCATTTAATGGTTACTGAGTGAATTAAAATTCACAGTGCCTCCAACTTCATCCTTGAAAATTGGCTATATCAATACCATGAGATTTTTGAAATTCCCATGACCGGGTAGCACTGGAGAATATTTGGATGTCCTGTTGCTGATCATGAGTATACAAGACAGTGCCTTGATTGACTGGGTTTTATGAAAATGGTGTTGAACAGAGATGCCAGTAAGTTGGATCCTGCTGAGTAGTTGTACTAGAGTAGTGGTTGGCAGGTGTGTAATAAAACATCTGTGGTGGGGGCATTTGGATCTGCCATTGGCTTCCAAATGGATTGTGACTGACATTTTGCAGCCAGTAGACCCTTATATGTAAAAGCATATTGTTATATGGAGAGGTTTTAGGGCAATGTTCAGAATCAGGTTGCTATGTCAATGGGGCAAGCTATGTGGGATAGAAGCCTGGTTGGTGCATTCTCCTGACGAAACTGACCCACCACACTTGACATAACTTACTTCAGCACTGTTTCCCATTTGAAATCCTTGTATTTCATGAAGCAAACACCAATCTCCCAGTGCAGCAGCAAGAAATACCACGAATAGTGGAGGATGACCAAATGGAATTACAGTCCACAAGGGGAGACACTTAGACCCCAGTGGCCACAGGTTACCTACAAATAGAAAATTCAGCACTGCTGCCTCATGTTCATTGGAAAATAAGAATCCATGTCATCCAGATCACATAGATGAAGACTCAGCTATGATGGTCTCACAACAAATGAAGCTAATGCTCCTGACAACAGCATATATTTCATTGTCCAACCTCAGAGGCAGTTTCTCCAGATGTTAGGCTGGCAGAACTTCATGTTTGTGGAGTTTTTACCCTGTCCCTTACTTTTGGAAACTCCTCTACCACCTGCAAATTTGTGAACTCCTGAGCATTTTTCATTACACATATGTATTCACAGATTTTCTAACTCTTCTCCTCTAATTGTGTCTTCTGTGGGGCGAAGGTAATGTCAAGGCATTGTGCTGAATGAGGGTGGGAAGATTTTTGTGTAGCACATATTTGCATACACATTTGATACATTTTCCAATTTTCCATTCGAAATACTGAATCCCTGACACTAACACATACCCTACTAGACTTTGACTTTTAATCCTAATATGGTGGAGAAAAATAACCCAAACAGAATAGAAATACAAGAGGTTCACAGGAGGCATGGTGTATAGTTGGACTTGCCTTTCGTATGATAAATGGTAGGTGTTATAAATCTAGCGAATTTTAATTGAAATAGTTCTCCATGTGTTTTAAAAGTTAACAAACATGTGAATAACTGTCTCCCTTTCTCTGTAGCCTATTCATCACATGTATTTTTATATGCATATATAGAATTCTACCTGGTATCACTCGTACATTTTGTGAGGTGGCTGGCTTGGCAGATGCAAATTGTGAGAAGAGATCACTCCTACTAAATGCTGTTGGAACTGAAAATTCAACATATGAGTGAGCTTCTTATTTGAACAACATAAATCCATGTTCATTAAAATGAATATTTTTGGATCTGTGGATGATATATTACTTCGTGGTGAATTTCGATTGGCATACATATGCTACTTTTTAATGTCTGTGTGTGTATGTGTGTGTGTATATATATATATATATATATATATATATATATATATATATATTCACTCTCCAGATTTTTCAAAATATGAAGTATATTTTTCTTATTATACACTCCCTAAATTCACTCATATTCATGTATTTGGATTAATAATCAAGTTTTCACAAGAGTATTCTCAGAATTATTCATCCACCAGAAATACATATTTGTTTCTTAGTACTGAAAACTAACTTTGGGGGATCATATGATGGTGGTGAAGGGAGTGCATCACCCCCATGTACCGCGTCACTGTGCGGGAGAATGACGAGTTATAATGGCTAAAACCTATCTTGTTAGAAATTTCCAGCAAAATTGGGGTGCTCCAAAACCTAGTCGACATATTTCCATCTCACGAGGATCAGCTACGCAGGCTCAAACACGAGTGATTTGTCCGCATAGAGGGTCATGCTGCTTATTCAGGAAATCGGTCTGCGGCTAGAGTCTGCGGCGTGCAGTGGGAAACGAAGAGATAGCAATGCAAATATACAGCGGTGTGGATTCTGTGGGCTCCTGACAGGTATGCAATCACTGTGCTAAGTGCTGAATTCTGGGTTTGAGACGGGAAAGGATGCGGTCCAATTCGGTTCTCCACACTGGTCAGACCACAGAGGAAGCCAGCGGCCACTATCTTGGAGAGCTGATGTCACCATCCCTGTTTTCGACTGATCGAAGCTCATTCACCTATAGAACAGGTAATTTCAGGATGCCATTCAACTTTGTGTCACAGACAAATTACTCAGGCTCAGTGCCAAAGAACCTGCAGAAACTCCGTCTTGGAGCCTGCTCCTATTAGAACATACACCAAGCCCAGAGCGGCCGAATTCCGCCTCTCGGAACTGATCTGGCCCAGGGCTAAAGAACCCGCGAAAACTGCTTCTCGTTCCGGGTCTTGCTGAATACTGTGGAGGTAAATATCAACCGAGCCTTCATAGGCAGTGGCAACAGGATTGAGACGCGGCTTGTGAGGGCCGGTCAGGACTCACCCATTGCTTTGGTCACCCAGAAAAGGGAACAAAATGCTGCCTTTCACATGGGATACCAACATGACAAATTTCTGATGTCATCAGAAAGCAGCAGAGGAGATAACTTCATTGATACCAGCAGTGACAGAAACAGTTGGTCTCCTGGTGAAGAAAGTGAGTCACAAACACCCGGGTCTCTCTCACTTTGTCATCAAGCCAGAGGGGCAGAGCAGAGCAGCTGCCCGCACCTGGAACAGACCCAGTGACACACCTGCATGGTAGTCACGTCAACCCAATTGGAGTAGAGGCAGAACAGAGCTCCTACCCGGGCCCAGAACAGGCCCAGCGAACCACAGGTGTGGTAGTCACGTCACCCCAATTGGAGTTGTTGCAGAGCAGAGCCTTCTCCCGTGCCTAGTACAATCCCAGTGGGTCACCGGCATGGTAGTCACATTACCCCAATAGGAGTAGGGGCAGAGCAGAGCCTTTGCCCATGCCCAGAACAGGCCCAGCAACCTGCAGGCATGGTAGTCACGACACACCAATTGGAGTAGGGGCAGAGCAGAGCCACCACCCGCGCCTGCAAGGTAGCAGACCTGCACCTGACCAGAAGAAGAGGCCCAGCGGCCTGCTGGCGCGGCAGACACTTTACCCCATTTGGAGTAGGGGCAGAACAGATCTGTAGCCCGTGCTCACAAGGTATCCTGACCTGCGACCAACCGGCAGACCAGGCCCAGCGGCCCACTGGCGTGGTAGTCACGTCACCCCAATTGGGGTAGGGGTAGAGCAGAGCCACCGCCCACGCAAGCAAGGTAGGCAGACCTGCGACCGATCGGCAGAACACCGCAGGGGTCCACGGGCGTGGTAGACACGTCACACCAATTGGAGGAGGGGCAGAGGAGAGCAGCCTCCTGCGCCTGCATGGTAAGCAGACCTGCGACCGATCAGAATAACAGGCCTAGCGGCCCATCAGCGTGGTAGATATATCACCCCAATTGGTGGAACAGCACAGCCACCCCTGCCCCTGCAATGAAGACTTTTCAAATATACAAGAGCAATATAAATATATAGGGGGAAAATTTCAAAATCACAACAGTTTCACCAAGCAGAAAGAAACCCGAGCAGTATGAAAAGAAAAGGAAAAAAGAACCACAAGCAATGCAGGTCAACACAACTTTAGAAGAGGTAATAGCTGCAGCAGATGGAATGTCAGATAAAGAACTCAGGATATACATTCTTCAGATGATCTGAAGTCTCAAGGAAGACATTAGACAGCAAAATCAGACAATGAAAGATCACTTCAACAATGAATTACATAAACAAAACCAAGAAGCAAAAGATCAACTATACAGGGAGATAGAGGTTGTAAAAAATAACAAACAGAAATCCTAGAAATGCAGGAAGCAATAAACCATCTTAAAAACTCAATTGAGAATACTACCATCAGAGTAGAACACTTATAAGACAGAACATCAGACAATGAAGACAAAGTATTTCAACTTGAAAAGAACATAGACAGCTCAGCCAAACTGTTAAGAAACCATGAACAGAACATCCAAGAAATATGGGATAAAATAAAGAGACCAAACTTAAGAGTCATTGGGATACAGGAAGGTATAGAGGTCCAAACCAAAGGAATGAGCAATCTATTCAATGAAATAATATGAGAAAACTTCCCAGACTTGAAGAATGAGACAGACTCCCACATTCTAAAAGCCTACAGGACGACGAATGTGAAAAATCATAAGAGATCCACACCTAGACACATTATAATGAAGATGCCCAACATACAGAATAAGGAGAGAATTTTAAAATCTACAAGAGAAAGGAAGCAGATTACATTTAGGGGTAAACCAATCAGGATAACAGCTGATCTTTCAACAAAGACTCTGAAAGCTAGAAGATCCTGGAATGACATTTTTCAATCACAGAAAGAAAATGGGTTCCAACCATGTACTGTGTATCCAGCAAAATTAAGCTTCAGGATGGAAGATGAAATTAAAACTTTCCACGATAAACAAAAGTTAAAAGAATTTGTAGCTAGAAAGCCATCTCTTCAAAACATCCTTGGCAAAATATTACAGGAAGAGTAATTGGAAAATAATGAAAACCAACAGTGGGAGGTAGGACATTAAAGGGGGGAAATAATCAAAGAGGAAAACAATCCATGTTTAATAACATAAATAAACAAATATGGCTGGAAAAACAACCCTTATCTCAATAATAACTGTAAATGTTAATGGCTTAAACTCACCAATTAACAGACACAGGCCAGTAGAATGGATCACAAAACAAGACCCAATAATATGCTGCCTACCGGAGACGCATTTGATAAGAAAAAGACATACATACACTGAAGGTGAAAGTTTGGAAAAAATCATATCACTCATATGGACTTCGGAAAAAAGCAGGAGTGTCCATACTCATATCAAATAAAATAGATTTCAAGCCAAAGTTAATCAAAAGGGATAAAGAGGGACACTACATACTGTTCAAGAGAACCATACACCAGCAAGACATAACAATCATAAATATGTATGCCCCAAACAATGGTGCAGCTATGTTCATCAAACAAACTTTTCTCAAGTTCAAGAGTCTAATAGACCACCATACAATAATCATGGGAGACTTCAACACAGCTCTCTCACCACTGGACAGGACTTCCAAACAAAAGTTGAAATAGGAAACTATAGAACTCAATAACACAATTAATAACCTAGACTTAATTGACATATATAGAATATACGACCCAACATCAAGCAGTTACATTTTTCCTCAGCAGCACATGGATCCTTCTCAAAAATAGATCATATATTATGTCACAGGGCAACTCTTAGACAAATTAAAGGAGTAGAGATAATATCATGCATCTTATCTTATCATAATGGAATGAAACTAAAAATCAATGATAAAAGAAGGAAGGAAAAACCATGCATCATTTGGAGAATGAACAATAGGTTACTGAATGATCAATGGGTTATAGAAGACATCAAGGAGGAAAATAAAAAATTCTTAGAGAAAAATGAAAACACAGACACAATATATCGGAATCTATGGGACACATTGAAAGCAGTTCTAAGAGGAAAATTTTTTGCTTGGAGTTCATTCCTTAGAAAAAGAAAAAAACAACAAATAAATGATCTCATACTTCATCTCAAAATCTTAGAAAACCAAGAGCAAACAACAGCAAAAGAAGTAGAAGGAAAGAAATAATTAAAATCAGAGCAGAAATCAATGAAATCGAAACAAAAGAAACAATTGAAAAAATTGACAAAACTAAAAGTTGGTTCGTTGAAAAAATAAATAAAATGGACAGACCCCTAGCCATGCTAATGAAGAGGAGAGAGAACTGAAATTACTATCATATGGGATGAAAAAGGCAATATCACAACAGATATTTCAGAAATACAGAAGATAATCAGAAATTACTTTGAATCCTTATACTCCAAAATAATAGAAGATAGTGAAGGCATCGAAATATTTCTTAAGTCATATGATCTGACCAGAGTGAGTTAGGAGGATATAGACAACCTAAACATACCAATATCAATTGAGGAAATAAAAGAAACCATCCAAAGACTACCAACTAAGAAAATCCCAGGACCGTATGGGTATACAGCAGACTTTTACAAAACCTTTAAATATGAACTAATACCAATACTTTTCAAGCTATTTCAGAAAATTGAAAAAGAGGGAGATCTTCCAAATTCATTCTACGAGGCCAATATCACTCTGATTCCTTCACCAGATAGACACTTCAAAGAAAGAAGACTAAAGACCGATATCTCTAATGAACCTAAATGCAAAAATCTTAAATTAAATTCTGGAGAATCAGATACAAAAACGTATCAAAAAAATGTGGACCATGATCAAGTAGGATTCATCCCTGGGATGCAAGGAGGGTTCAATATACGAAAATCAATAAGTGTTATTCACCACATCAATAGACTTAAAAATAAAAACCATATTATCATCTAGATAGACGCAGAAAAAGCATTCGACAAAGTACAGCATCCCTTTATGTTCAAAACTCTCGAAAAACTAGGAATAACAGGAACATTCCTCAATATTGTAAAAACAATCTATGCTAAACCGCAGGCTAGCGTCATTCTTAATGGAGAAAAATTGAAGACATTCCCTCCAAAATCTGGAACAAGACAGGGATGCCCACTCTCACCACTTCTGTTCAATATAGTTCTCAAAAGACTGGCCAGAACAATTAGACAGATGAAAGAAATTAAAGGCATATAAATAGGAAAAGAATAACTTAAATTATCACTATTGCAGATGACATGATTCTATACCTAGCAGACCCAAACGGGTCTACAAAGAAACTAATAGAGCTAATAAATGAATTCAGCAAAGTGGCAGGATATAAAATCAACACGCATAAATCAAATGCATTCCTGTATATCAGCGACAAATCCTCTGAAATGGAAATGAGGACAACCACTCCATTCACAATATCCTAAAAAAAAAAATGGGAATCAACCTAACAAAAGAGGTGAAAGTCTTATACAATGAAAACTACAGAACCCTAAAGAGAGAAATAGAAGAAGATCTTAGAAGATGTAAAAATATACCCTGTTCATGGATAGGCAGAACTAACATCATCAAAATGGCGATATCACCAAAAGTTCTCTATAGGGTTAATCCAATGCCAATCAAAATCCCAAAGGCATTTCTTGTAGAAATAGAGAAAGCAATCATGAAATTCATATGAAAAAATAAAAGACCCAGAATTGCAAAACAATGCTAAGCAGGAAGTGTGAATCAGGTGGTATAGCGATACCAGACTTCAAACTATACTACAGAGCAATAGTAACAAAAATAGCATGGTACTGGTACCGAAAAAGGCAGGTGGACCAATGGTACAGAATAGAGGACACAGAAACCAATCCACAAAACTACAACTATCTTATATTTGATAAAGGGGCTAAAAGCATGCAATGGAGGAAGGATAGCATCTTCAACAAATGGTGTTGGGAAAACTGAAAATCCATATGTAACAAAATGAAACTGAATCCCTTTCTCTCGCCATGCACAAAACTTAACTCAAAATGGATCAAGGAGCTTGATATCAAATCAGAGACACACTGTCTGATAGAAGAAAAATTTGGTTACGATGTACATACTGTGGGGTCGGGCTACAGATTCCTCAATAGGACACCCATAGTACAAGAGTTAATAACTAGAATCAACAAATGGGACTTACTCAACTAAAAAAGTTTTTTCTCATCAAAAGAAACAATAAGAGAGGTAAATATGGAGCCTACATCCTGGGAAGAAATCTTTACTACTCACACTTCAGAGAGAGCCCTAATATCCAGAGTATACAAAGAACTCAAAAAATTAGACAATAAGATAACAAATAACCCAATCAACAAATGGTCCAAGGACCTCAACAGACACTTCTCAGATGAGGACATACAATCAATCAATAAGTACATGAAAAAATGCTCACCATCTCCAGCAGTCAGAGAAATGCAAATTAAAACCACCCTAAGATACCATCTCACTCCAGTAAGATTGGCAGCCATTATAAAGTCAAACAACAAGAAGTGCTGGCAAGGATGTGGGAAAATAGGTACACTTGTACATTGCTGGTGGGACTGCAAATTGGTGCAGCCAATTGGGAAAGCAGTATGGAGATTTCTTGGAAAGCTGGGAATGGAAGCACCATTTGACCCAGCTATTCCCCTTCTTGGTCTATTCACTAAAGACCTAAAAAGAGCATGCTACAGGGACACTGCTACATCGATGTTCATAGCAGCACAATTCACAACAGCAAGACTGTGGAACCAACTTAGATGCCCTTCAATAGAATAATGGATAAAAAAAATGTGGCATTAACACACAATGGATTATTACTCTGCATTGAAAAATGAAAAAATCACAGAATTTGCAAGAAAATGGATGGCATTAGACTGGATTATGCTAAGTGAAGCTACACAATTCCTGTAAAACAAATGCCAAATGTCATCTTTGATATAAGGAGAGTAACTAAGAACAGAGAGGGACAAAGAGCATGACAAGATGATTAACATTAAACAGGGATGAGAGGTGGAAGGGAGGGAGAAGGGAAATTGCATGGAATTGGAAGGAGACACTCTGGGTTATACAAAATTACAAACAAGAGGAATTGAGGGGAAAGGAAAAAATAATACAAGGGGGAGAAATTTATTACAGTAGAGGGAGTAGAGAGAGAAGTGGGGAGGGGCAGGGAGGCTAGGGGGGATAGTAGAGGATAGGAAAGTCAGCAGAATACAACAGACACTAGTATGGCAATATGTGAATCAATGGATGTGTAACTGATGTGATTCTGCAATCTGTATACAGGGTAAAAATGGGAGTTCATAACCCACTTGAATCAAAGTGTGAAATATGATATATCAAGAACTATGTAATGTTTTGAACAACCATAAATAAAAATAAAAAAAACTATCTTTGGTGCATAATGCACACAATTCTAATATTTCTACAGTAACTGACCCAGTTTAACATCAATGCAAGTAGATTCCTATTGGACATGATGTGTATTTTGACATTCACTTTTATTCAACACTGACACATTACTATTTCAACAGTTTATGCACATAACAGGATATATATTTCATTCACAATTTAGAAAATTTATAGGCATTTGTTTCACTTTCAATCACTTCCTGCTTCAGAACACATGGATTCCTCCATATTTCTTGACTGGTCTTTTCATGAGACTTTTTTCCAAACATATTATTTTCGATTTCCATAATCACTTTTGAAACAAAACTCACACACACTTCATGATAAACAATAACCCTAAGATTACCATTAGATATATAACTGGTTGGAGTGAATGATTGTATGTCAATATATGATTTCCTATATATTTTCAGATATCAATTCAATCCATTATTTAAAGTGGAACCAGTTATAATATTTATTCACAGTATGGTCTATTCATGCATTATCTCTATATTCATAGACACAGGGTACACCACTTTGTACCCCCCAATACTAATTTATATGTCTTCAAATATTGCTCCCAGTAATCGTGGAAGAAATACTCATGTCATATGATCTACATATACATTTGATCACAATATTTTTCTGGGCACAAAATGCAAAAATCACACTTATGATTGTACCAAATACTAAATGGAAAGTGAACATGGATTACTAAAACGATAAATGTCCTGGTTGCCTAATGCTTTCAAATGTCATTCCTATTGGTGACGACATATTTGTTTCTTCCTAAGATTATGTATTCAATCTCAACCCTATTGAAAATGTCTAATCCTATCACTCACTGTATAATTGCCTAATTTCGTAAGGTCTGTATTGATATTTTCCTTTCTACATATTTTCCCCAGTTAATCATTGTGAATGACTCTTTACATGTGCTGAAATTTACATTCACTCTATAACCAAAACACTATTGCTGCAGAACTTTTGCTCCATGTCCTATACTCACTCTATTTCCTAAACCTACTGACTACCTTCCTAATCCCACCTACTATCTCAATTTGAGTGGATGTTCTCTTCTAAAATCAATCTTCCAAGGTGTAAGGTCCTATGCCATTGATTATTGATTTATCTGAGACATCTGTGCAGAACGTAATTATAAGCTAAGTATCCCAATCAAGGGCCTAATGCCCTTCTGGGCTTCAAATCTTACCTAGATTTCTGTTTCCATACTTATATTTCACCTCTATAATCTTATAAATATCGCAGATTCCCAATACTATTAATCATCCTTCGCAATGATTCGTAACCCAAATCAAACATGTTATTAACCCTAACCATACACTCTTCCCTCAATCTAACTTTGCAGAAGAGCAGGGACAGAGTTCGTCTTACAATACAGGAATGTAGGGTATCTTCCTCCTGCTGAGAACCTCAAATGTCCATGCAAATTTAATCCCTGGAGAAGATGTAGGCATCTATGAAGGACCTGAGAGAGAAAATGTCATCTTCCATCGCAAACAACCTTTCCAGGATGAAGGGTTGTGTCTGAATAAGCCTCTCTCTTGTTAATGTACACAAGATAGACCAAACCAGGCATGTGTGGAGAGCTGTTCCTGGGTGCCTATGGTTGATATACCATTCTAACTTGTAAAAGTGTCACAGGAAGTAAGGGCAGCCTCCATCTCATAGGACAAAGTGGTTGCCAAGGCAATGACCTCAAAGAATTCCTGAAGGAAGTAATCTCACCTCACTTCCTTGGTGATGGAACTCTCTGAACTTGGGATCCGGGAAGCCAGGCACCCAGAGCCAGTCTCAGTCCCAGTCCCAGTGGTCTTATTTTTTGGATTTACCAAGGACAGAGTCAGTCTTTCTTGGTACCTACTGAGGTGAGGATGAACAAATGTCAGGAAAGCTCTGAAGAGGGGCCTTTCCTGAGACAGCAGGTAGTGGCTCACCGCTGGCTAGTGACAACTTCACAGATTTGGCCAACGAGACCATATCTGACACAGGACAGGCGATTTCATCAGAACATAGTTTGGCCCACCAGTCAGAAGACACTCCCAATAGTCACAGACCTACTTGGGGAAGGAGCTTCCTTTGTGTGTGTGGGTGTGGGTTTGAGATTTTGTCTCATGTTCTGAGAATAGGTAGGAAAGGCGGTTTGTTTGGTTTGGAGTGAACTGTTTCTGGTAAGTCGTTTGACAAGGCCAGTGTTTCTTTGTCTGTGTATCCCACTGTGTCCGTGGTTTTAGATATTAGAAAAGAGAATGAATCATTGGATGTGTCCTGTCTAGACTCAACTTGTCCAATTTATGAATGGACTGCGGCTTGACTTATGGGTGGACAACTCCAACAATCTTCCTAAGTTTCTCTTTTCTTCCTAAATTCTGGCCACTCTCCAGAATAGGCTCATGGTTTTTTGTCCAAAATATGTACCACCTCCAAGCTCTGTGACATGGCCATGTACTGGATAGCTGAAAGAAATGGGAGCATCTCAGAAAACTCAGATATTAGTTTGACCAGGAAATTCTAAGTGAAGAAACCCTGCTTTGGGCCTTTTGCTCACCAATTGTTCTGTTGCCCTGAATGTCAGGAAGGTCTTTGCCTCAGGCCACACCATTGTAGAGCCTAAAGAAACAGTTTTCAAATGGAAATGAAAGGGCATCACCTGTGGCTCTTTGCTTAATTGCTTTGGAAAGGGATGTGTCTGAATCAGCCTTTTGGCCCTGTGTGAGACTGTGGCTTAGATTCTCAGCACCTGATGGATCTAAAGAAGGATCCCATGTGTGCATCCAAAACCAAAATGGACAAAAGAGCAGTCAGTGTGGATGAAGTCTCTCGCATTCCTCTGTAAGGTTCCTGTCATCCATCATGTGAGAATAGTGATAATTTGGTTCAAATGTGTTCCTCAAAACCCTGCAGAGGCTAGCCCATAAGTGCTTGGTTTTTCTCAAGACTCCAATTCACATAAAGAATCTAAAACACACAGTCAGTAGGCCTCAAATTGGAGAAGCAGTGCCATATTAATGGCAGGCCTATTTGATCACTCTTGGTTCACTGGAAGGATGTCCTGGCCACCCTTATTTTAGGCAAATGAGGGGCAAGGGAGGTTATATTGGACACTGTCTTGGGCTGCACCCCTCATGGAAACCTCCAGCCAGAGATTATGATGATTGTGTAAATGGAAGAAGATGAGTGCCATGTGGAAGTGTTTTGGATTTAATTGTGGATATTTGTGTGACACTTGGAAGACATAACAAGGTCTACCTGGGCTTGAACTCTGGTGTGATTCCCCTTATAGACTGAGTTCAGGAACTGATCTCAGAGAAGTATTGCCATGTATTGTGTTGTGATTTAAGAGGCGATGTATGAGAGTCACCCTTGGAAACTGAGATCTAGCCCCAGAGTGGCTTTCCACAGAGCACTGGGAATTTCAGCCAAGATAACACATGATTTCATTCGAAAGACTTGGCAGCCATAGTTGAGAGTGAAAACACACATGGACCTCATATTGTAGACCTTAATGGGCCTGGCTTAATGTGACCTTTTGGCCATTCTTTGGGAAGCCTTGCCTGTGAGGGTTCTCCAGAGCTTTCATTGAAATAATCTTGCTCACCATTTACTGGTTCCTGAATGAATTGAAACCCACAGTGCCTCCAACTTCATCCTTGAAAAATGTCTAAATAAATACCATGAAATTTTTGAAATTCCCATGACCAGGTGGCACTGGAGAATCTTTGGATGTCCTGTTGCTGATCATGGATGTACCAGACAGTGCCTTGCTTGACTGGGTTTTATGAAAATTGTGTAGAACAGAGGTGCCAGAAAGTTGCAGCCTGCTGAGAAGTGGGCCTAGAGCTTTGGTGGGCAGGAGTGTGATAAAACATCTGTGTTGGAGCAATGTGGATCTTCCATTGACTTCCAAATGGCTTGTGGATTACATGAAGCAGCCAGCAGACCCTTGTAATTAAAGGCATCTTGTTATATGGAGAGGATTCAGGGCAATGTTCAGAATCAGGTTGCTATGGACAAGGATGCAATGTGGCAAGCTTTGAGGGATAGAAGCGTGGTTGGTGCGTTCTTCTGCAGACTCTGAACCACCACACATGACAGAACTCCCTGCAGCACTGTGTCTCAGTTGAACTCCTTGAATTTCATGAAGCAAATACCAAACTCCCAGTTCAGCAGCAAAAACCCCACAAAAAGTCGAGGAGGACCAAATGGCTTCACAGTCCAACGGGGAGACACTTAGCCCCCAGAGGCCACAGTTTACCTAAAAAGAAGAAAATCAACACTGCTACCTCATGTTCATTGGAAAATAAGATACCATGTCCTCCACGTCACATAGAGGCAGACCCAGCTTTGATGGTCTCACTACAAAGGAAGCCAATTCTCCTGACAACAACATATTTTTCACGTTCCCAAACTCAGAGGCAGTTGCTCTAAAAGTTTTTAGGCCAGCAGAGCTCCATGTTTGTGGAGTGTTTACCCTGTCCCTTACTTTTGGAAACTCCTCTACAACCTCCAAGGTTGTGAACTCCTGAGCATTTTCCATTCCAGATATGTATTCACTGACTTTCTATCTATTCTCCTCTAACTGTGTCTTACTTGGGGTGAAGGTAATTTCAAGGCATTGTTCTGGATGAGAGTGGGAGGATATTTGTGTAGCATATATTTGCATACAAATTGGATTCAATTTCCAATTTTCCTTTTGAAATACTGAATCCCTGACACTAACCCATACCTACTAGACTCAGACAACTCATCCTAATATGATAGAGAAAAATAACACAAACCTATAGAAATACAAGCAGTTCATTGGAGGCATGTTGTATAGTTGGACTTGCATTTTGCATTATACAAGGTAGGAGTTATAAATCTAGTCAATGTTTAATAGAAAAAAATCTCCATGTGTTTTTAAAGTTAACAATTATGAGAATTCATGTTTCCCTTTCTATTTAGCCTATTCACACTTGTATATTTATATGCATATATATAATCCTACCAGGTATCACACGTACATCTTTGTGAGGTGGCTGACTTGGCAGATACAAATTGTGAGAAGAGATCACTCCTCCTAAATGCTGTTGGAACTGAAAATTCAACCTATAGGGAGCGTCCTAGTAGAACAACATTATACGTAAACTCATGTTCAGTAAAATAAATATTTTTGCATCTGTGGATGATATATATTTACTGATGAATTTCGATTGGCATTTATATTGCTACTTTTTAATGTCTGTGAGTGTTTTGTGTGTGTGTTTGTGTGTGTGTGTGTGTACACTCTCCAGATTTTTCAAAATATGAAATATATGTGTCAAATATACACTCTCTAAATTCATTTATGTTCATGTATGTGGATTTTTAATCAACTTTTCACAAGATTATTCTTGTGAAAAGTTGATTAAAAATATTCAGAAATATTCATCCACCTGAAATACATATTTGTTTCCTAGTACTGAAAACTAACTTCAGGGAATGATGCATACAAATCCTAATTATTCTACAGTAACTGACCCAGTCTAACATCAATGCAAGTAGATTCCAATGGGACATGATATGTAATTCTTTATTCATTTGTATTCGACACTTTTACATTATTATTTCTTCAGTTTTTGCACATCATAGGATATACATTTCATCCACAAGTTCACAAATTTGTAGGCATTTGTTTCAAATTTAATCACTTTTTGCTTCAGAACACATGTATTGTCAAGGTTTCTTTACTGGTATTTTCATGAGTCTTCTTTCCAAACACATTATTTCCATAGTCACTTTTGAAGCAAAACTCACACACTCTTCTTGATAAACCAAAACACGAATATTACCATTAGATGTATAACTACTTGGAATGAATGATTGTATATCAATATACGATTTCCTGTGATTTTTCAGATATT
Organism: Callospermophilus lateralis; assembly: GCF_048772815.1. NCBI lineage: Eukaryota > Metazoa > Chordata > Mammalia > Rodentia > Sciuridae > Callospermophilus > Callospermophilus lateralis. The sequence goes on along the minus strand of NW_027513003.1, from coordinate 901 downwards.
AGATCAATTCATTTTTTAAAGTTGAAAAAAGTTATATTATTCATTCACATTACGGTCTATTCATTCTTTATCTCTATATTCATAGACACAGGGTACACCTCTTTGTACCCCCGATTCTAATTTTACATCTTCAATATATTGCTTGCAGAAATGTTGGAAGACATACTCATGTCACCTGATGTACATATACATTTTATCAAAGTAATATTCTGGACAAAAAAATGTAAAGGTCACATTTATGATTGTACCAAAGCCTAAATGTAAAGTGTACATGAATTACTAAAAACATCCATGTCCAGGTTGCCTAATGCTGTCAATTGTCAATCCTATTGGTGACTACATATTTGTTTCTTCCTAATTTATATATTCAAACTCAACCCTGTTGGAAATGTCTAATCCTATCACTCACTTTATACTTTGCCTGATTTCATAATGTTTCTATTGATATCTGCTTTTCAACAAATTTTCCCAAGTTGATCCTCGTGACTGACACTTCATATGTGCTGACATTTACATTCACTCTATAATCGAAACCCTATTGCTAAAGAACTTTTGGTCCAAATCCTATACTCACTCTTCTTTCTAAACATACCGACTATCTTCCTAATCCTACCGACTATCCCTTTTTGACTGGATGTTCTCTTCTACATTCAATAAAATGTCCTATGCCATTGTATATCGAATTATCTGAGACAATTTTGCAGAGCATAATTCAAAGCTAAGTATCCCAATCAAGGGCCCAATGTCCTTCTGGGCTTCAAATCATACCTAGATTTCTGTTTTCATACTTATATTTCACCTCTATATTCTTGTAAATATCGCAGGTTCCCAATAGCATTATTCATCGCACAGAATGATTCGTAACCCAAATCAAACCTGTTATTAACCCTAAACATACTCT